>NW_017728911.1:3463827-3479777 GCF_001723895.1 Crocodylus porosus | reverse complement strand
ACCCAGAGGGTCTCTAGCTGTCCACCCTGGTCCCCAACACCAGCTTGCAGGGACATGTAGCTTTCCTTCACATAGAGAGCTACACCCCCGCCCCTTTTATCTATACAATCCCTCATGTACAGGTTCAACAAGGACAAGTGCAAAGTTTGGAGGGATCAATCCCATGTACCAGTACAGTCTGGGGGCTGACTGGATGGGCAGCAGCTCTGCAGAGAAAGACCTGGGGGTTACAGTGGACAATACATTGAATATGACCCAACAGTGTGCCCTGGTTGCCAAGAAGGCTAATGTCATACTGGGCTGCAATGGTAGGAGTGTAGACAATAGGTCAAGGGAAGTGATTATTCCCCTCTATTCAGCACTGGTAAGGCCACATCTGGAGCACTGTGTTCAGTTTTGAGCCCCCCCAATATAGAAAGGATGTGGACAAATTGGAGAGAGTCCATTAGAGGGCAACAAAATGGTGAGGGGACTGAGGCACATGACTTATGAGGAAAGACTGAGGGAACTGGGCTTATTTAGTCTAGAAGACTGAGAGGGGATTTAATAGCAGTGTTCAACTACCTGAAGGGGTGTTCAAAAGTGGATGGAGCTGGACTGTTCTCAGTGGTGACAGATGACAGAACAAGGAGCAATGGGCTCAAGCTGCAGGAAGGGAAGTTGAGGTTAGATATGAGGAAAATCGTTCTCACTAGGAAGGTAGTAAAACACTGGAGCAGGTTACCCAGAGAGGTGGTGGAAGCTCCATCCTTGGAGGTTTTCAAAACCTGACTAGACGAAGCCTTGGCTGGGATGATCTTACTGGGGATGGTCCTGCTTTGAGCAGGGGGCTGGACTAGATGTGACCTCCTGAGGTCCCTCCCAACCCTCATCTTCTATGATTCTGTCAAATAACTAAAATGCCACCTGATACCCACGGGGTAGACAGAGCACACAGGAGTCCTACTGAACAAGAAAGACAGGCCTAGGCTCACAACTTTCCTGGTTTAGCTTGGGGCCCAGGACACTAGATTGAGACAAACAGTTTTGCTGAAACCAGAAGGTGTTCACCCCAAAATCATTTTATGAATATTGTGTCCTTTTGAAGTAACAGTGTTCACAATGCTATGGTATTAGAGGAAATACGGGCTTATTTAAGGCACTGGACTAGGAGTGATGTTTGATCCTGGAGGATTTGGTGTGACTAGAGACTTGGAAAAGTATCAATTAATCAGCATAGCTCTACTAGGGGAACTTGCAGAGGATCCCATATCCTGCCACAGATTCCTCCGTGTCCTTGGGCTGGTTGCTTAATCTCAGCATCTGGGTTCCACATTGGCAAAACAAGGATATTTTAGTAACATTGTCCCTTTTTCCTGGCCCTTAGTCTCATTTGTTGGGATTGTAAATTCTTCAGGGAAGGGACTCATTCTCACAGGGTTTGTACAGCACCTAGCGCATTCCTCCCCTGTTTCAAATCTTAGTTGGTGTCTCTAGGCACTATAATTAATAATAATAATAATAACGGGAATGTTCATGACTGCTTCACCACCAGACTCCTTGCGGGAAGGTGATGACCTGTTTGACTTTGATCATTATATAGCAGTCATGAATATTTACAACCTGCTCCTCTGCTGTCATCTACAGACAAAAGGCTCGGGAAATGCCGAGCACCCCTCATTGTTCCCTCAGCCACCTTGGCTATATAAGATGATTCCTTCCCCTTTTTGGGGTAGATTAAGCCATAACCTTCACACAGACTGCACTTAGAGCTGAGTGGCATTGGTATTTTCAGAGAAGTGTATATAATGAGCAGTAACCTGGTAATTAGGGCCTTCAGAGCAAGTGGCGTTAAAGGGGCATTCACACACACGTGCAGTCTCTCCCCATGGCCTGGGTGTTCATTTCTCTGGTTCATTACACAACCACATCCTTGAGGCAGCGTCATTTCTTCATTGTTTCTGTTCAGCACCAAGTGCTGCCCAGTTTCCATTAAGAAGTGCTTTTGTATCCCCCACGTGAGGTGACACTATACAAATGCAAATCAGCAGGCAAAAGTATGGCCAAATTAGACATGCGGGAGTCTGCAATGCCCTAGGGTGGCAAAGAGAGGCCAGTGCAGTGTTGGGCTCTGCCAGCCACACCACACAAGTGGTGAAACTGAGCATGGGTCCCTACTTGGGGCACAGGAGAGAGGGGGCCGTGATGTGAAAGGAGTGTAGGGAAAAAGGATTTTGCATTTTGTCCAGATAACATATCTGAAGGCTAACTATGTCTGTCTATCTGGGATAGTAAGCACTTCAGGACAGGGACTGTATTCTATTCCATTTGTCAAGTGCCAAGTTCAGGGGTCCTATTCTCAGTTGGAGCTGTTATGGCTTAATGGAATAGAAATAAATACCTGTATTTCCTTGCTTATAATGAGCACATTTTTTTTCCAAAAATCAGCTGCTGGAAATATGGGGTGTGCATCATAAGCAAGGAACTATGGTAATAGCCTTTCTGCACCTGTAAGCTTCTGCTGGGGGGAAAGGAAAGTGCTCCATGGAGGGTGTACAGTGAGCAGACTGAGCTCCCTAGCTGCTGCTACTCAGCTACTTACTGCTACTTACTGGTATTTTCAAGGAAAGGTCTTTTTTTCATCATTATGCCTTTCAGAACCAAGGTGTGTCTTATTCGGGAGCAGGTAGTATGTAGTATGCAAGAGAATATGGTAACAGTAGCCAGAAATCATGAGTTCTCCTGGACCAGACCTTTAGCTGGAGTGACTCAACAGCGCTGTTCCCCTGATTGCAGTGGAGCAATGCCTGAGCACCCAGCACCTTGCCAAATGGATTCCTTACCTTGGCTGGGGTCTACTGATGCTACTCTAACAGACATTTGTATCTGTATGAGTAAAGAGCCTAGGAGCCCTGCTCGAGGACCAGACCTCCACTTCATGTGGTGCTGTATAAACCTGGAATAAGAAAATGGTTTCTGCCCTGGAAAGGTGACCATCCAACTATAAGACAAGAACCACAGAATGATACAGACAGATGAGGGAGCAGATGGGATCAGGGAGACAGCATTGATGGGTGTAATTGGGGTATTGGATTGACTTGTGGTGTTTAGACTGGACACAACACAGTTCAGGGTGTAATAGAGCAGTCGTGGTAGGAGGGATATGGGCCAGCTGACCTTGCCCATCTGTGAATGCAATGAGCCGGGTGCAGATAAAAATGTGTGTAGGGGTATTGCGAGGAGAAAGTGAATGCGCTCACTAGCCTTCTGCCTCTACAGAGCTGGGCTCCTGCTTTATGTCTGTTTCTGAATAATGAAGTTTAGTCTCTAATTTGAATTCTGAATCCAACACTAAAGTCACAGCAGTTAGCAACCTCTGAGGTACATTTGTAGAGGGGCTGCTAGACTGCAAATGCAGCGGTTGTTGCCAAGTGGGGTGTGCTGAGTTTTGTGTGAGAAGCCTGCTTGAGGTCCACTACTAGGTGCCTGGTGCTCACAGGCTGACAGAATTGCTAGTCTGTTCTCATGAAGGTTGTAATAGGAGAAGTATGGCAGGAGGTTTGTCATGTCACTGCTGAGCTGAAGCGGCAAAGCCACTGGGATGGGACCCTAGAGGGAAGGGGCTCCAAGTTGGGACTGAAGTGTGTTGGCAGAGCTGTGTGTGTTCAGGACCACAGTGGTGAGGGGATGCAGCAGATCAGAAGAACGGCGCCTTGGCAGAGATACAGAGGAGGCTTTCAGAGTCTCTCGGCTGTGGTTTTCATCCCTTGCTTTCTCGAGTGCTGGTAACTGCCAAAACTCAGCGTTATTATATCAAAGTTTAGTCTAGCCCAAAATCTAGGAGCTCAAAGCTTCAGACAGACGCCAAGCACTCTACATGAGTGCTGCTACAACTCCCACAACCTCTGCTTCAGTCGACCATGCAGTTGTCTGCCAGGAGATGACCTGGACAGAGGGCACCGTCCAATGTGACCCCAGGTGACCAACACGACCTTTCCTGCTCACTGCTGGTGGTGATCTCTCCATGGCAAGGTCAGAGCAGACCAGCAGGGGCCCATTTATCTGAAGGCAGAAGAAGCTTGCCATGCTGTTCCTGTGCTTAAATTATGTGCATGCAGGTTGGACCAGGAGTTGTAACAGCGATAATCTGGAGGACACCAAGAAGCTCCATGTGCTCGAGGATGGTGCAGTAGCTCTGAGTTCCCGGTGTGCTGCATGGCTGCAAGAAACTGAATACAGTGCACTTAAAATAAAGATCCAAATTGCTACAGTCCAAATTGAGTCCCTTTGTTACTGCACAGAGCTCTGTGCTTGAAACAGAGCAGGTTTTAGTCTCCAGGGTTGTCTGTCCAGCTGGGTTTACCAGGTGATCTGCTCGTTGTTTTATTAACTCCCGCCATGTTACCTCATCACATTGCATAAACTGAACATTAAATCTGATTTACCAGCTTCCCTCCAATGGTTCCACTTACCTTTCTCTCCCCATGTGTCCAGTGAGCTATGGTTGGAATGGACCCAGCCTCTTTTTAACATTATTTTCTGACAAGCTCTTCAATTTTTATTCTCATACACTCCCAGGGATAGATCTTATACTATTGAGGAATTAGGTACCTGAGCAAGACCCTATTCCTCCCTGCTTGTATCCATGAAAGACTTGTCATAAAGGGTGGGGGTGGTTTCTTCTACTCACTTCTCTTGTGATTCAGTGTGCAGGCTAAGATGGCAGTGTGTTACAAAAGTAGATGCATTAATGGATTTTCAGGGACTCAAGAAAGGTGGAATAGGATCATAACGAGGGGGCCAACTAGGAAGAATAGAATCTGCCCCTCCTTCCCCTCATGTCTGAGGGTGTCAGCCAGATAAGAGTAAGGCAAGGCAAGGAGTGAGTCCTGATGTTGGTTGTACCCTTACCAGAAATACCAGTGAACAGTTTAGCCCTTAAAACACTGAGCAGGTGTTGGGGTTTGATCAGGTTGCATAGGGTCATCCAGTCTGTGGATTGGAGAAAGTTTCTAGCTGCAAGAATACACATCAGAGATCATACTGGAAGTCTGCCCGGCCTCCTCTGGACATGTACTACTGGCAGTGCCCTACCCAGCTGGCAGTGTAGGATCTGCAGCTGGGAATCAAACGAGGTATGGGAGCACATGTCTGAGAGGTCAGATTGGGCCAGGAGCATATTGCAAGAGGAGGTGGAAGCCTGCAGAAGTGAGGTGAGGTGGGTTTGAGGCACAGCAAATAGCTGGGCACAAGGTGGTTCTCTACTGGTCAGGGAGGTCAAGGATGATGGCATAAGAATTGCCCATGCTGGTCAAAGAGTAAACTGTGTGGCAATCATTTGGGGAGCACAAAAATGGCCTCTGAGTTCCTCCTGCTCCCTAAGAGTTTGGCTTCTCTGCTCTCTTGTGCCCAGATCTGCCAGGGTGAGTCCAAATCAGTGTAAAGGAGGGAAGCCTCAGCTGGATTTGCTCCTACATGGGCAGGATGCTGTAGCCAGAATGACTGGCGGTGGCTCAGGTGCCCTTTAGCCTCACCTCCTGGTAAGACTTTTTCTGTTGCCTTCTCCCCTGTGCAGTACAAGCAAGTGGAGCAGTACATGTCCTTCCACAAGCTCCCGGCAGACATGCGCCAGCGGATCCATGACTACTACGAACACCGCTACCAGGGCAAGATGTTTGATGAGGAAAGCATCCTCGGCGAGCTGAGTGAGCCCCTCCGGGAGGTAAGGAGGGGAGCTGCCAAGGGCCTATGGGGGAAATCATGGAGGCCAATGGGTGATTGAGGTTACTCCCAGCTCCAGCAACCACAGAGCTCACAGAGAGCAGCAGGATAGGTTAATACAGGTATTTTGTCAGCTGCCCAAAAGAAGTCACCAGAGTAGAAGGGCAGCAGGAGCACTGGGTGGAGGATGGGGCACAACAAGGCCCAACTCCTTTCTGTGCCTCTGTTTAAGATAGCTTCCGCTTGCTGCGTACAGCAGGTAGCCACAAATAATTTTACAACCCTAGAGAGACATTTGTCATCAGCTCACCTCTGTCATCCCAGGATGAATCTACACATGCTACTAATGTAATATAGGCTTACTGTGTATTAAAATACTGCATAATAAGCCTTCCCCAGGAGCATGTTTATACATGTTGAGCTCAAATCTGATCCCAATGGGAACAGTCCAGTTCAGGGCTATTCCTTCCCTGTTCTGCCCCCTAGGGCTGTGCGAGGCTTCGGACCATGCTTTGGATCTGGAGAAGGGGGAATGGGGCTGGTCCTGATGTTCACAGGGCCAGGAAAGCTCTGCTGGCTACAGCAGCAACTGTCTCCTGGTCTCGTGCACATTGGGAGGGCTCCCGATGTGCACAGGGCTAGGAGACAGCTGCCACTGCAGCCAGCGGAGTCCTCCCAGCCCTGTGAAACATTGGGGCACAGCTGCCAGCAAGCCCCATGCCCAGCGGGGCTTCTCTTTTTTTTTCACGGGAATTAGCAGATCTTTCAAACAAAGGTTAGACTCCTGGTGAGGATGAGGACACAAACTCTCCCTGCCCTGGTGTCTGACTTCCCACCTTCCTGTCCATTCCCCTCAGCACAGCTGCTGCTCTCAGGTGTTGTGCCTCGTAGAGATGTTCCAGCTTCTCATAACCACTCATACATTTTATCCATCACTTGGTTCAGGTTTCTAAGCCCCTGGCCAGCCCTGCAGGGCCTGCATCATTAGCACACACTGCCCCCCTTTCAGCACGTGTCACTTAGTGCATGGAGTCATCTCCTTCTTTATGGTAAATCACTGGGAGGTAAATGACTCCCAGGTTTTAGGAGTGATATACGTCCCTCCTAGAGGAGTGATTTAGGTGATTTACCTCCATTTCACTTCATGTTGCCCTCTGAATCTGAACTGATGTGACACAGAACAGACTGAGTCATTGGCTAGCATCATCATAGCCTAAGAGGACACAATACAGTGAAAAATAAATAAGAGTGCATGCCTCTCTTATGGCAGAGGTAAAATCACATTAGATTGTCATTGACTGAGGTTGACAACCTCATGGAAGCGGAGCCAAGCTGTGCCACACTAACATGGCCACCTTTCCACCTCCCCTCTTCCCCCACCAAGTCTCCAGCTGCTCCTGATCATTCCTCTTCCAGGTGGCTGGGTACATCTGGACAGTTTAGCGTCTCAAAATCAGGCAAGGACAAGGTAGGGTGTAGGGCTGCCAAGGTGGGTTACAGCATATTCCCAGGAAGAAGCCCCCTGGATATGTCTTGTGGCATTTCACCAGTAGCACCCACTGCCTTGTACAGCGCAAGGCCTGCCAAAGCAAAGCTTTCAGGGATGGGTTGTAGGGGAGGCAGCGTGAGGGTCCTAGGTGGCAGGGAATGTCTTGGATTCAAGCGACCCCCAGCATCAAACACCCAGCCTTAGTAAACCTGGCTGTGCTGTACAGGCATCTAGATGCTCTGTGTCCTATCCCAGCATGCGCTGGGTTCTGCATTGAACCGATGAGGAGCACGGTATTTTCTTTGGCTTTTCTAATGACCTGCTCAGGGATGTTGAGGGAGAGTTCATGTCATTGCGCCCTAACTGAATACTTGCCTGTCTTTGTGTGCATATGTGTGTGTGACTCCCCTGCTCCTTGCTTTTGTGGCCAGGAAATCATAAATTTCAATTGCCGGAAGCTGGTGGCCTCCATGCCTCTGTTTGCCAACGCGGATCCCAACTTTGTGACATCCATGCTGACCAAGCTGCGGTTCGAGGTCTTTCAGCCAGGGGACTACATCATCCGGGAGGGCACCATTGGCAAGAAGATGTACTTTATTCAGCACGGGGTGGTGAGTGTGCTCACCAAAGGCAACAAGGAGACCAAGCTGGCAGACGGCTCCTACTTTGGAGGTGAGAGCTACTAAGCCATCCAAGTGTACTGCTTAGCAATGAGGCCCAGGGTTGTTCCCTTTGTACCCCCTGAACCGGGGATGACTGCACGTAGAATGAGCATCTCAATCCCCTCCTCCCTCTCCCTTCATTTGTCTCCTCCTTTGCTGCCTTTTATCTTGCACTGAAATTGTCAGCTATTAGGGGTGAGGGGCAACTACTTATTCGCAGGGGTAGGGGAAAGTCTAGCACTTTGTGCCATAGGCTGTTAGTGCTGGTGTATACCGTGTCAGTGTGAATCTCAAGGACTGAGCGCACTGCATCCACCTGAGTCCATGGGCATGCTTCAGAGGTAGGAGTTTGCCTCGGAAGCTGCTCTGGACTTTTGACCGGTGCCCACTCTCAGTCCTGCCAGAGACCAAGGGCCAATAAGCAGGTGGTGGAGTAGACATGAGCCTGCACCAGCCTCAGAGATAAACTTCTGGCTTCAGAGCACCTCAGGAAACTCGAGTGGGCTGGGCTTGCTTCGTCCCGTCCTTCACGAGACCTGCTGCTGGCACAGTATAGACAAGGCCTCAGGCAGTAAGAGGATACAAGTCAAAATCAATATCAAAATCAAAGAGAAGACTGCTCATTTTCTTCTTGCTTCATGTACATTAACAGATCTGCCAGGCAGAGGCCCTTAATATTTCCTTGGGCCCTGCAGTTCTCCTACCACATTTTTATTATTGTATTGAAGTGGTAGCTGGAAATCAGAGCCCTACAGTGTTCAATGTTGTATAGCCATGGGCCAAAAAAACCCGGTAGCCCCTGCATCAGAGAGGTCCCTAATGAAAGACAATGAGGTTCCAGAAGTGGACATTACAGACAGACAGACAGCGGAAAGCAGGATGACAGTCAGACAAACGTGAGGGTGCTAGGGACAGAGCACTGTCTGCTGTTTCACTGTAACTGCTCTGCAAAACCTGCCCAGCAAAACCTCAGACCAGGCAAAAGTTACACAGACACAAATTCCTGTGCAAACATTAGACTTGCCAAAATTCAGTGTACTGTGGAGAAGAGACACGGAGCGGGGCTCTGCCCTGGTAGGCCTCAGAGCTGTCTCAACCACATAAAAGATCTCTTTCTTGTGAGGACCCTCAGCAAGTGTGAAGAAACCCCACTATGCCAGCAGGGTCCAGGGTGCTTGCGCAGTGAGCAGGATATTTGCAACCTGCAGTCCGTTTGTTGGGCTTTGGGCTCGACAGTCCTGGGTGGAGTTTCTGGTTCATATGAATCAGAAATAGCCGAGGGAAATGTGTTGGCTTCATCACAAGACTGCATTGAGCCTTCCTTTCCTGGTATAAGACCTCTTTCCATGCCTTGCAGTCGCTCATTCTTGATACACCAGCACCCCTCTGTGCACTGGCTGTGGGCTGCACCCCACATCTGAAGCTAGATAACTAGTTTGCTTCCCAAATACCAGCTCTTCAGCGGGTGCTTGACTGACCTCTGAAGGTCTAAAATAGGACAGAGGACCGGCTGGCTATGATGCTATTTGCAATGGATAAATGGGACCGTGGACTCTGGTTCAGGTTATATTTCTTTCTAGAATGACTTTGGCCAGATTCCTTTGGAAGGTCCCTGGCAGCTGGAGCGGGAAGGATACCAGCTTCAGACCTAGAGTCCTGAAACTTTTATGCCCAGCTGTATAAAGAAGAAAGAGTGCACTGAAGTTATTGCTTAGGCTGCACTGACAGTCAGGAACCATGCTGGTTGCCAAAAGAGAGTGGTTTTCCTCCAGGTTTAATCGTCCATTAGGATAGCTCCCTCAGGAGTGCTTATCTTAATTTTTTTTTAAAGGAATTAAAAGAAGTATCACCAATCAGAGTTATCACATCACAGTACTACTGTGTCTCCAGCTCTTGAGCATATAGTGGGTGCACAGGAAAGATATCTGTAGAATTACACACACGCACACACCAGGTACGGAGAGGAGTAGAGCCACAAAGTTATACCAGTCAAGAGCATTGCAGTTTTACCTCCAGGGAAGTGTCCATTGTGAGTATGGCTACATGTAATGTAAGTCAAAGGTCCACCTGAGCCCAACAGAGCTAAAGTGCTGAAGACACAGCAAGAGCATACAAAGAGGTAAAGTGGGTAGCAACACATATATATTTGACTCCCTAGCCCAAATGACCAGGTACCCTGTTACAGCTGGGTTGACTAGGGCAGCTTTTGGCACCTATGCAGAGCAAGACTTAAACTCACACCTCCCCAAATGCTGAGAGATGCCTTTTCTGTTTGGCCACCGGGCTCATGGAAATGTTAAATGTTAGTAACAAATGGGCTATATCAAGTGTATCCTGACAACAGGGTCATAACAAATCTACAAATTCCTAGTCAGCTTTGTTGCCTGTGTGTTGTTGGTGTGGTAGATCGTTAACACCTCCTCATACAGAGGCCACAAGTTAAACTAGAGACCTCAGTGCAAATCTTGAGAGAGTTCAGTTCAGTGAGACGTGGCTTGACCTCCTCCTCCCAGCAGCCCAGGAGGAGTTGGAGAGACGCTTCCTCCACTCTGAATGCACAAATGATATCTATGATAATCCACCGGAACAGAACTTGACTAGCTAATTAGATCAGCAGACTCCCTGAGGTGCAATTTTATGCAGTGGCTACCGCAGTTGAGTATTTTGTTTTTAAATGTTATTGCCTACCGAGGACATTTCCACTGCTAATGTTTGGGAGGGGAAGGTGAGGCAGCCTAGCCAGATCCCATTATGCAACAGGAGCAAAGGCTTTTGCCGGGGGCAACGTGGAGGCAGGGATGGTGCTAAGGGGCAAGGCTGGGGACGTTTGAACTTGGTGCGGGTTCTTCTCCCAGGAGTCTGAGGCTGTGTCTTTCTTTCAGAAATCTGCCTGTTGACCCGAGGCCGGCGTACGGCGAGTGTGCGAGCAGACACCTACTGCCGGCTTTACTCACTCTCGGTGGACAACTTCAACGAGGTGCTGGAGGAATATCCCATGATGAGAAGGGCTTTTGAAACAGTGGCACTGGACAGGCTGGATAGAATTGGTAAGTACAAAGTGTGGGGTGAGCTTCTGCCACCTGCTTCCCTGGACTCCGTTCCCAGCAGGGACGTCTCCTGTTTCTCCTTTCACTGGTTGTTTCCAAGAGGGCAAAATGTCACCTGCCCTGCTTTCTTCCATAGCCCCTGTTTCCAGGATCTCCTTTCATAAGTTCCATTTCCATGCAGATAAATCCAACCACCTCGTGCACATGTTCCTCTGCCTCCCTGCTTCCATTGTCCCCAGTTCTTAGTGGTGTTTTTGGCAGGAAGTCATGGAAGACTTGGCAGAAACACTCTGATGAGATGCAGAACCCTTGTGCCTTGGATTAGACAGGATTGTGGACATCAGCTGAAAATGTGTGAATGGCAATGACATCTCATGGTTGGGAGGAAGTGGGCCAGAGCCCAATGCCTTGTTTCTGCAAGCAGTCTCAGGGATTTCAGTGAGATTTCCTGTGTCATAAGATGCTTCCTGGCATCAGGGGTTAGACTATGCTCTGTCATTAGCAGGGATACCAGCTAGGGCATAATTAAATGGACTAGGGCTATTCATTTTTAGGGCCAAGACTGGTTATCAATCAGCCTGGTTGGGAAGAATCTCAGAGCCTGGCAGGAGGAAGGGGAGACCAGGGTCTTTCGAGGTCCAAGTGACACTCTCTCTTGCCAGATGCTTACAGAGTATAATAGCCAGCGAGCCAAATTATCAATTCATCCAGTATCAGCAAGTACCCAATTAAACAAAGACCTGGGGCTATTGACAAGATGCTCCAGCATATGCTCCATGGCAGGTTGTTTGCACAGGACATGGCAAAATGCTCAACCTCTGCCAAGCTAATGGAAGTGCAGCTGAAGTCGATAAATCCCACATAATGTTATTGCAGTGGCTCCTGCAGTCCCAGCAGTGGTTGTGGCCCCAGAGTAGGAGTCCACCTGTACTAAAAGGCTCATCATCTAAATGAACAAGACAAATAGAGGGCAGAAGGAGGGATAGACTATTCCCTTCTTTAGAGGGGCACAAAGAGAATAACTGACTTGCCCAAAGTCCCATGAGGAGTTGGTAGCAGAGCTGATGAGTAAGCCTCCTGGAGACCTGCTCCCAGGCCTTAAGCCCTACATCACCCTTCCTTTTTAATACCACCAATCTTAACATCTTTACTGTTTTGAGGAATCAGAAAGGACACTGCTGTTCTGGGCTTCATACTGAGGAGGCAAGAAGGGGCCCTGCATCAGATCAGGGAGAAACCCCCTTTTTCTGTGGGCTCCAGGTTAGGCCATGCCAACAGAACCCCACTCCATCCCAGGCATCTTATAACCAGCAATATTATAAACAGGAAGGCCTGACTCCTAAAGCAAAGCTAAGAGCTAAAAAAGGTACCGCTTGGTAACACACGGGCTAATTAGCCCCCAGAAAATAGTAGCAGCCCCATCACTTGAGATACTTAAAACTAGACTGTACAAAGCTCTGGTAGATATGCCAGAAGGAGTTAGTTCAGTGCCCAATTAGGCCTAAGAGAGCTTTTCCATCCCTAGTTTTAATGAGACTTAGTTTTAAAACTTGACACTAGGAGCAGTGGCAGTCTCACCTCCCTTGGTTGCTATTCCTTAGCAGTTGTGTGTAAGCTAACTATAACAGTTGTCACACACATGCACCTTCTGCCTGCAAAGCATGACCTATCAAGAATATCATTACCATTGCTGGGCCCTGGGCTCAAGTGTCAGAGGGCCACCTAGCTATAATAATACCTACTACTGCAGTACCTTTCTCATGTTTCAAAATGTTTATGGGGGAGGCCAGTTGCATCATCCCTATTTTATAGATGGGAAATTGAGGTTTAGAGAGATACTACGGCTTGCCAGCAGTTACCCAGAAGGTCAATGGCAGAGCTGGGAATACAGCCTGAGTGCCCCAGTTCCTTTCTGTGTCTCTTTGCACTAATACTTTGTTCTGGGCCAGAACAACCATGTGCAGTGAAACCAAGATCTAATAAGGGCTTTGGTCTTTCTTGCCATATTTCTCTGCTCCTCTGGCATGGCACCAGTCATTACAAGTTGCTGTGAGTATGTTGGGGGCATATAAAGTACATTATTCCGTCTGAAGTTGATTTCAGCTTCCACTAGCTGCAGCTCTTCCCTACATATTCAAAGAGCAGCTGTATCCATCCAGTCCAAATGGCCTTTTGCCTTGGTTAAGAAAACAACAAGGAACAAAAGAGAGATCTTCAGTGGAGAGCAGAGGGTGTTTCATCGCCTCCATTGCAGTCTGCGAAGTTCTACCTGCACAAAATGGCGGCTGCAAGCAGAAGATCCCTAGAAATAGAAAGGTACAGGACAGACTAATGAATCATGGTAGTTTTGGTAATAAGGCAGCAGATGTTCTGTACATCCGAGGGGAAGCTCTTTGTGCTTGGATATAGTCCCTATTACTGCAGTCCCTGACTTGCTTCCAATCCTCAATGTAGTAATCTTCATCCGGTGAGCCAGGCCATTGCCACTATCCTCATTTTATGAACATGGAATAAAGAGGCACAGTAAGAAGTGGGAAGAATCAAGGCTCAGATCCCTGTAGGTATTTAGGCAACTAACTCCTATTGATTTCAGTACAGATTAGGTGCCTAGAGCAAGGTCTTCCAAGACCATACAGAAAATCCATGGCAGAACAAGAAACTGCACTTAGATGCCCAGCCTGGGGCTCAAACTGCTGGATCATCCTTCCCCACTCACCTCTACTAAGCAATATCAAAACAAGAAACCCATCTCCAGCCATGGCTGCCCTGGAGACTCTGTGTGTCATTTATAGCAGTAGTGTTCAGCTCATCTGGCCTTGTGGGCCTGTGGGCCAGATGGGTGGTGCGGGGCCAGTGCATGGGCCAGATCAGGAAGGTGGAGCCTGTCTATGGGCTGGATGGAAAGCATGGAGCCTTGTCATCTGACCTGCGGGGCTGGGACTTGACAGTGGCATCATTAATTGCTACAGCTGCCGGAGCCAGAACTGCCAATAAACTTCCCACTACCAGACTTGCATCCCTGTGGGCAGTTTCACCAGCCAAATGACATGGTGCTGAGCTCTGGATCCGCCCTGCAAGCTGGATCTTGGTCACCCCCATCTCTAACATCAAGCATCGTGCCTCCATTTTACAGACCAGCAAACTGAGGTGCAGAGGGGCAAATCAGCCAAGGTCACACAGTGAGCCAGTGGCAGCATGGGGAAGAGATTTAGGTGGTCTGTTTTCTAATATGCTACTCTTAGTTTTGCAATGCTGCTTTTCAGTGGCACCATCAGAAATGAAGACTAGGGGATGTCTTGTTGGTGTGGTCTGTGCTTAGTTCCTGACTCAGATTCCCTCAGCAGGAGCTATAAGGGCCAGTCCCATTTAGATCACCTCCTTACTGCCTCCAGACCCGTTTTCCTGGTTTCTCCATGTTGCAGCTGGGAAGCGGGAAGAGAAGCTCTTCATGTTAAGCAAGGCAGGAACTACTAAGCAGCAGTAGCTAATACCAGGCCTTCCAGCATCAGTGGCTGATGGGGGAGTTGCTCTCTGTTACACTGTTCTCTGAACCAGCACAGCATCCATGCCTGCCTCTTTCCCTTAGAGAAATTGCCCTTTGCATGCCGCCACAGAAGAGAAAGGGCAAGGTCAGAAGGTGACACGGAGGAGTTAGAACAACAGGCCCAGCAGCACAGTGGTCTGGCTTTATTCTCTCTCCTTCCCCCTTTGCTGCTAACCCAGAGCTACCTTGGTTGCTCTGCCAGCTGGATGTCATGCAACAGGGGAGGTATGAGGATAGTAAAGTGGAAATCCCTAGTGCTGCTGCTTCTCATTCTCTGTAGTCCTGCTGCTGTCTTGTGTCCCTAAGTGTCAGCATCTCAGCAGCTGGAAGACAGCACCATACACCATTGCTCCACCGCACCTTTCCACCTGAAAGCTCCCAAAGCATTTGGGTTGGGATTTCTTCAGGGAGCCTGAAGGAGTTAGCGCCCAGCTCCCTTTCAGCTTCAGCAGGTGTATTCCTGCCTTGGCTTCCACTGGCAATCTTAGTTGTTATAACCAGGCATCATTTGACCTTCCACTGAAATGCCCAACTTCAGGACAACCATGCAAGAGTGCTTGATGGATTAGGAAAGCGATTGTCTCAGTTAAAGTCTGGGGGAAACAGGAGGCAGGAAGTGGTAGCAGCAGCCGGATGTGGATTAGGACACCAGATGTGTCCCCCCGGCTCCTATGGAATGTGGTGGGGGACGTTCGGTCACTGTCGTCCAAAGCCAGGGGCCTTCCCAGCTTGCCCACTACTGAGCTGCACCCAGTGGCGTGCTTTGGAGAGTCCAGTGACCCCCCTGGACAAACTGGTTCGGTTCTGCCTTCTGGCTCAGGACAGTTCATAAGGGGCCATGTCCATGAAGGTGTGAAGAGACAGTTCTGAGCAGAAGGAACATCATAGTTTTGGCTCAAGATGTCCTCAAGCAGGTTTGTTCAACTCAGCTTCAAACAAGTGTCGCTTGTCAAGTCAGTGGTGCATTCAGTGTCTCTGGAAACCATCTGCCCAGGTGATACTGTGTCCTTGAAAAGCCTGGGCATCATTTGAGCACATCAGAAGGTTTGGTGGACTCTATCACTGTCTGACACTGTGATGAGAAGTATCTTGTGCTCGGAGCCTCTTTGGCCCTTTCCCCTGCTGTGAAGGGCCAATAGGTAATGGGCAGAACCAGGAGAAAAAATCCATCCCTCCACCTGGTTAAGCTGACGGCAGGGATATTTATGATATTAGTCACTCTGCAGAGGCTACAGAGACAGTGGCCAAGTTATTTCTCCAAGCAGTGGAGGGACAGAATGACAATACAGTGGAGAGATGAGAGGGCAGCAGGGGCTGTATCAGCTAACTAGAAGCGCAGCAAGGCATCCACACATGCAGGGAAGATGCTGGTTGAGTACCCAGGTGTGGGTGGAATAGAAGCATATTTCATAGATTTCATAGACATTAGGGCTGGAAGGGACCTCGGGAGATCATCGAGTCCAGCCACCTGCCCAAAGGGCAGGAAGTCAGCTGGGGTCATAGGATCC
>NW_017728911.1:3459855-3463816 GCF_001723895.1 Crocodylus porosus | reverse complement strand
CACCCCCGCCCCTTTTGTCAACACGATCCCTCCTGTACAGGGTATAGCCCTCTATCCCCGTGGTCCAGTCATGGGTGGAGTCCCACCAGGTCTCTGTTATCCCATGTGCCCCTCATAGCCCCTTTGGATGGCCGATGTGCCAAGGTGGAGAGGGTAGGGAGAAGGTAGGGTTCACGGACAGAGGCCTTGGAGTAATGACAGGAGCATTGGTTGCCCTGTTACCATAAGTTTTGATATGTCCTTCTACATTTGCATTCAAGGGGCACTCATGTTGGCATACTGCCTGGGTCACTCACAACTACAACAATGGGACAGAGGTTCCCTAAATACTCCTTGCTCCATTGCCAGGGCACCCATGATAGACTGGAGATAATTTACCCTTATTTGTACCCTTTGAAATCAAAAGCCAAGGCACATCCACCCGAATACAAAGTCCATTGAAGTCACTGGGAAGGCAGCCACTGATTTCAGTTACCCTTGAATCGGTCCCACAATAGGTATGTTTATTTGCTGGGGTGCGTATGATTGTCTGACAGTCTCAGCCTGCCGAGTGCTTACAGAAGTATGTCATTGCTCTCAAATAATTTACAAACAAAATCCCCAATCCTTTAAAGATTTATATACTTGCTTAACCCTATGTTTTCCAAATAGACCCACTGAAGTGATTCTTCAGAGTCTGAAATACTAAGCATGTGCTTAAGTCATTACAAATAAAAGCCTATATCAGTACTGAAGATGAGCAAATCATGCAAATGTGTAGCTGACAAGATGCCCTTTTCCTTGTTCTTGAGCGCACTGCAAATTTGTTCAGCTTATTTATGCTTTCAAATGACGTGCTGCCTTCCTCGGTGAGTAATTCTTTGTCTGCCAACCATTGGTGGATGGTCCCTGCTTGTGATGTGTCCATTAGTTACATAAGTTGCATGTTTCTGTTCCCTGAGTGAATCTGAAACTGGCTTTCGGTGAGCATTCAAGCTTAAAATTAGATTTTCACAAGTATTTGCACTTGTAAAACACAACCGCTCAAATGTTCATTGAAAGCAAACATAATATGGATGTGGGTATTGTTGAATCAAAATTCATGTATGCGTTCAAAAAATATTTGGGGCGCAGTTATTTTCCATTCTTCATTCATTCCATTCTTCATTCTACATTTCTTTAATAGAGGCCATTTATTGTTCCTATCAAGGTCACCGTCGATAGCTGAGATCATATAGGGAAGCTAGATAGAATCGTCTCCGCTGTCACATGGAATTTCTGACTCTCAGTAGTTTAAAGTTCATGCATTTGAATGCTCAAAATATACATTCCAATACAAAAATACTGGTTTTTTCTGGGTTAAGATGGCTCTCTCCTCCCTTATGACAGTACAATCACTAAAACCTAAGGAAAAGATAGATCAAGGCAAAAGCCACTGACAACACAATACCTGTCTCCAAAATGAGTCCAATAATATTCTGTTGGAATAAGAATCTCCAAATGAGGAGCCACACTCAGATAACTACAGCAATTTTATATTGATATAATTGCACTCGAGAAAATGGTAACGCTTTCCTATATAGACAAGCTCAGCAAGGAAGGACTGTCTTGCAATTAGGCCAGCTGATCTGTGAATGAGAAGAGCTGGAATTTATTCCAAGTTCTGTCTCAGTTATCATTCTGCACCATGAGGATAATAATATTCCCTTCCCTAACCCAGGTCTTTTGAAGATCAGTCTACTTATGTTTAGGAGGTGCCAACATGCAAGTGACAGGCTCCATTTAAATAAGCATATAAATAAATGTAAAGAATCAAACTGCATGGTAGTATGAGAGCCTATGCCTTACTTCTGTGAGTAACTGCCAATGAACTACTTGTAGAAGTCAGGCAAACAGATTACCTGTAAAGCTCTACTTTTCCCTTAAGCTTGCTGGTACAAGTATCCATAAGCCACTAGAATGCAGGAGATTCCCAGAAACCAGAGATTAATATCTAGTGGTAGAATATGTGCATTTGGGGGAATTTTTATTTTAAAACTGATATGGAATCTTTCAAACCTCTTAAACTAGTGGAATCGTTTCCATATTTGTTAATAGAATCGATTCACTATCTGCTATTTTATCTTTGCCTGTACTCTTCAGAAAAAACACTAAACATGGGGAACTTTCAATGACATTTTGATGTGGATTAAGAACTAAAATTCTTAGTAGATGCCAACAGCGCCTGCATTTATGCCAGTGGGTCACATACTAACACATGTGCTCATGTTGAATACCCCTTTACTTCACCTATGTTCCCCTCAAAATCAATATATCTACATGCTACTTGACCTAAGTAAAGAGTCAGAGTCTCACCTCATGTGATGGAAGACATCTGGGTGTCTTAAGATGACGCAGAAAACTTGTTTAGTATGAGTAGATGAAGTGCCAAATTAAACTCTAGAAGCCAAACAAAACCCAGGCAACCCCAATTAACAATACCAAAGAAGTACCACTGTTGTTTGTCTTGCAGCACACTGGATGGGAGTCAGGAGCTGTAGGGTTTATGCCTCTGCCACTGATTAGCCAAATAACCTTGAGCAAGTCATGTCCTCTCCCTTTATCTTTCTGGAAGATGGGAAGTTCTTCAGGACAGACTTTGTCTCTCAGGCAAATACCACATCCTGTAGGTGGGAATCCAGTTTTGCATGGGGCCTCTAGGCACTATCAGAGTACCAGCAGAGCCATCTGGCAGCTGAAGTGCATATGAGCTGAGCTGCAAAGGAGGTGTACAGGGATGGACACTAGCGGATGATCAAGACAGAGTATGCCTAGCAATGAACATCACAGCTGTCAGCTCCTCTGTGTGGCATTGGGGACAGAGTACAGGAGCTTTGGCTCTGAGCACAAGAACTTTTTCCTCTTGAACTAAAGAGGCCTCCCTGCCCTGGGCCAGCAAGTGATAGTGAGCTGCCAGGATTTTGTGCTTCAGCTACTGAATGTCATCATAGACTGGAAAAATACTTCATGAATCTTGTGCATAGTCAGGGAGGCTTGCAAATGATTTGCCCATTTCTGTATACTTTAGACATAATGAGAGGAAGAAAATATTCATCACATGCAAGTATTCTTTAAATATCATAACGCTCCTCAGATAAATTATTCAGTCTATCTGATTTGCCCAGCTCTGATTTCCACCTTTGTCTTAACAGACACCCAACAAGTGACTGCTAATAGGAATTTGTATAATAAAAAAACAAAAAACCCTGTTGAGTACATACGCAGATTTTTGTACTGAAGTCACTCTCTTGGGTAGCGGGGTGTAACTATTATAACCCTACCATGAACAGGGTTATACTGGTATTAATATTCATACAATTTATATCTCTTCCCTTTATATGAATCTTTATACAGGTAGAACTGCATGCACACTCCCAGCCTGTGAAAGGCTTTAACAATCAGACAGTTAAAGTAGGACAAATCTTGCACAGGAACAAGCAAAAAAAAGCCTCAGTGGATGAAGGGCTGTTGAGGAGTCCGGGAATGACCCTGTCTACGCTCAATCTCTCTCTGATTTAATTAAACAGGTTTAGTTGAATCAGTGCTAACCTCCATCACATGGACACACTTATTTTCATTAAAAGCAGGTTTATTTCAGTTTAGCTTAAACCTGCTCCTAATTAAGTCACGAGGCCACAGGGACACAAATGAAGTTAGTCTGAGACAGAGGGGCATCAAAGCAAAAGCCTGGAGGTGTCGGCTAGGCCTGTGCGAAGCAGCTAGTATTCGCTTCGGATTCGGCCAGTTTGGGGGACAGTGATTCAATTCAGTGATTCAAAGCACTGTCCTAAATTGATTCAGCCTCCAGGTTGAAAAATGACCCATCCACCACTGCTCTCTGGGTGCGGCCCTCCAGCCAGTTGGCGACACATCTGACTGGGTGGGTGTCGACACCACAGCCCCCCAGTTTCTTAATGAGAACGGGGTGAGAGACAGTGTCGAA
>NW_017728911.1:3436239-3459755 GCF_001723895.1 Crocodylus porosus | reverse complement strand
TTGCCCCTAAGCATAACCTCCCCTGCTGGCCCCTCATGGACATGCGCCAGAATAATTTTCTCAAACAGCTTGCCCAGGATTGAGGTAAGACAACTGGCCTATAGTTTCCTGTGTCCTCCTTCCTCCCTTTTTTGAAGATGGGAACCACACTGCCCCTCTTCCAGTCCTCTGGCACCACACCAGAGCACCACGAGTATTCGTACAGCCGTGCCAGGGGTCCTGTAATGACCTCAGCCAATTCCCTCAGTAGTCAGGGGTGGAGATCGTCTGGACCAGCTGATTTGAATACATCCCGTCCCTCCAGACGTTCCCTGACTAGTGCCTCACTAACCCTTGGCCTAGGTGTGCCTCCCCTGGGGCCTGAGGAGGGCCAGAGGGGGGTGGCTGAAAATGGAGGCAAAGAAATTGTTAAATATGTTGGCTTTGTCATCTGGTGTGACGACCAAATTTCCTAGCATGTCTTGCAGGGAACCTTCTTTTTGCCCCCGATGTAAGTTAAATGGCTATAACTGCAGACTGACAACCAGTGTTAGGCAAGACATGTTAACTGACAAATTCAGTACATGCACCTCAACTTCTTACTTTAGACACAGCCGAAGAGCTTGTAGACAGGAGAAGATAGTCCAGACTAGGGCAGCATGTGGGCTGAATCTGGAATCACTATACTAACAATAGAGAAATGGGTTAAACTAATCTGAAAAAGGTGCATTTATACTGGAATAAGAGCACCTATGCATCGAGAAAAGTTGTTCCAAAACCACCGTGCTCATTAATTTCCCTCTGTGTAAACAAGCCCCCAAACTGTCAGGCAGTGGCAGGAAATGGTACAATGAGACCCCATAGCCACTGTAACCTTAGGGGAGGGGGCAGATTAGCATATATGAGAAATTACCAGTGTAATAAACATTCCTAGCACTTCTTTGCCCTTCAGTAATTACCTGCTGCAGTATTGATTCCCCGGGCACAGGTGACGGACAGGCCAGGCCAGGATAGTACACAGTCAGCCCAGCAGCAGAGGGTTGCAAAAGACACCTTCACATCTGCCCAGTCTGAGTGTGCTGGGAGCGCCTGGCCTTGGCCATGGAGCTGAATGGGTGTGTTCAGTATTCAGGCTTAAATACAAAGAATGTACCCGGGCTGCCCACGAGTGAAGGAGCAGAGCACAGATGCCCTTACAGCAGAGAAGGACATTGGCCACCATGATAAAGGGAGGACATTGTGAATGCAAGCAAGTTCAGAAGGCATTTCAGCCACCTGGGTGCCTGCACAGCAGCCAGTGGATTGAGACTGCAATGGAGAAAGCAAGAATGAACCAAAAGTGGCTGCTCATCTCCCCACCTTCCATGGGGAATTTTAACAACAGAGAATTAATTTGATTATTTGATAAAATAATTACTGTTGAGTGCTGGTTCTTTTCATGAAATCACATGGCCCTTTTCTTTGGGACTTTTGTGTGTTATCTGGAGTAGAGCAAAAGCTGACTTTACCATTCTTTATACGGAGAGGGAGAGGCATGCATTGGTTTAAGCTCCAATATTTCACATACAGTCCTTGGCTTATAAGCTTTTTGGGAACACCCTCCAGCTTCTATCTACCTTTCTTTTATGGTGCTGAGAACTGATTTTTGTAGGATCCACAGGATTTGTTAGTCTGGTTTACAGTTAGTACTACTGTAGCACCTAGGGACCCAGGTTCCCCTTGTGTGTTTTATGCATAGAGTTTTGTGCATTAAAGGACTCCATTTACACTATAACAGCTGGACCTTCATTAAAAGTACTACATATGGCCATGTCATATACTTGTGCTCGTATCTGATGTTCTTTCTGAGCAAATGGAGCCTCCTAGCAGCTTACTGGTGCCACCCTTCACATCATCCTTTCTACAACTCCTGTTCAGGTCCTCTCCATGCAAAGCGGTGACAACCTAACCATGACGTTCCACTGCTGTTGCCTAATCTGTGCCAGTGCTGCGTCACTACACTATGTGCCATTGTCTTCTGCTGGGTGGAATCATAACTCCTTGCCTGCATGTCAGGGGCTTTGTGCTATCACATGCTTAGGAAGGATTTGCCTTTAGAGCAACAGGAGAACTCAGATTCAATGAAGTCCTGAACAACTGGAGCATGCATCACAGAGATACCAGCAAATTTCTAAGATGCAGACAGATTTGTGACAATACTGATGCCTGGCAGAGGAAGCAGCAATGTGGACTCAGGCTGCCTCTGGTTTCATAAGAAACACTCGAAAGGGACTAGGGGGTAATATCAGTGTCTGCCAAATAAACTGTTAGGAAAAATTGGCCTGGTAGACGAACCCAGCAGGCTTTCACCCCAGGAGATCAAAACGAAGCTGGCAGAATGAATTAGCAACAGTCACCATCAATGTCATCTGCTCCCCTTAGGTCAGCATTCAAAACAAGCAAGTAAAGTAAACTCCATATAGTCAGAAAAGGTAGCAGAAAACTGTCCAGGTTGAGATTCACCTCAGGATGATGACCTTTCACTGTGCAGTCTGACCTTCCCAAAAAGATCCTCCCCTTCCCTGTAACACATATCACTAATCTAGAGCTCACTAGAAACCGTAAAATGACCCTGGTCACAGCAAAAGGAGTTTGGTGGTGATGGCTGTGTGGTATGTAGTATGGTGGTGGTATGTAGTGCTGCAGACCCACCTGCGGCGCTACCCATGACACATTCAGCCATTCCCCACACTGCTACCTTACAGCATCGGGGTGGGGGTTGACCCCAAGAGATCCTGGGATCAAAAAAACCCATGTGGAAAAAGTGGGGTGGCGCATGTGGTGGCAGAGTCTCCTGCCCAAAACTGGAGCCTGGCCGGCTCCAGAGCCACACATCGGCTGCCAGCCAGACGCCCAGCTGCAGCTTCCCTGGGCCCCAGGACCCCAAGTAAGGCTGCTGGGGCCAGAACAATTGCTGGTCCCAGCCTTCCCTACACCACCTGTAGCACACCAGGGCATGCATGGCACAGGCATTCCCCAAGGAAAAGTAGCAGTGGCACAAGGTGTGCTGCTGGTACTCGTTCCCAGGGAACCAAATGTCCGTGGTCATCTGGATGTGGCCTTGGTGAGCATTTGTGCCTTTGGGTGATAAAGAACTACCCCACATGGGGCTGGCATTGGTAACATGTTGGTGCCTCCTACAGGCCCAGTGATAAAGAGCTGTCCAAATGCCAGGCTGTTTCTCACCAGCCCCACTCATTCCCCTCTAAACCTCACTCACTGGCATCTGCTGTAGTGTGGACTATGTCCGCCCTGGAGACGAGGCCACATTTGGTGGATTTTGTTGGTCTAGGTGTTATAGTGATGCAGAAGAAAAAGACGGTTCTTGCTACATTCAGAGCTAGTCATAGACAAGTAGGTTTGAAAGGGACCTCACAAGGTCACCTAGTCCAGCCTCCTGCTTAACACACCATCATCCCCGAACAAAAAACAATCCCAGACAAGTGTCTGTCTAACCTGCTCTTGAAAACTTCCAAGGATGGAGATTGCAGTTTCTCTAGGTAGCCGGTTCCAATGCTTGACTATCCTCATAATCAAAAAGTTCTTTCTAGTCTCCAACTTAAATTTCCTCTGCTGCAGCTTGAGGCCATTGTTCCTATTTGTCCCCTACAGCCACAGAGAAAAGCCCATCTCCATCTGCTGTATAATCATCCTTCAGGTATTTGAAGACTGTTATCAAATCCCACCTCAGTCTTCTCTTCTCTAGGCTAAATAATCCTAATTCTTTCAACCTGTTCTCATTAGTCTTGCCTCCCAGACCCCTAATCACTTTTGTTGCTCTGCACTCAGCTCTTTCCAATCTGTCCACATCCTTCCTGAAATGTGGGGCCCAAAACTGGACATAATGCTCCAGGTGAGGCCTCACCACTGCTGAACAAAATGAAAGAATCACTCCCCCTGATTTGCGATTGACACTTCTGTTAATACAACCCAGTATGTGGTGGGTTTTTTTTAGAGCAAGAGCACACTGGGTGCCTATACACGTCCTCTGACATGTCTCACTAGCATGTGTAGGAGCAGACTCAGTCAAGTCTGCTCCTTGTTCTAATCAGAACGCTCTAGCATCACCGCAGCGCCACGTGTATAAGCCCCTGTGGATTTAAAAATGGCCACTGAAGCGCTGTAACTAAAGCTCATCAAGTGAGCGTTACTTAAAGTGTTCCGTGGCCATTTTTAAATGCACAGGGGCTTAATACACATGACGCTGCTGCATTTTAATTAGAGCAGCTCTCCAGGAACCACTGTAATTAAAATGCATCCCCCACCCCCAAGCATGTGTATAGGCACCACTGTTTTCAGCTAACTTTGGTTCGTAAGAAAATGCCAGTTTATTGAACCAAAAATATTTTGTTCTAGACACCAGGATTGATGATTTTTCATTAAATTCATGGTGGATCTGCCCAGAATTGTAGACACTGAAAACGCCAGATCCCAGGCACAGGGGCAGGACGCTGGATGAGAATGCTGGACCCATGGCTCTGGGCAGACTTGGGCTCTGGGAGTCACAGCCAAAGCCAGTGGCATTTTGGTGTTTCCAGAATGAGATTTTCTCTGAATTGCTAATTCAGGGGAAATTTCAGAAACTGTTGGAGCCAGATTTCAAAAGTGAATTTTCCCGTGAACTAGAAACCCCGCTTTTCAGGCAGCCCTTATTATATCTGAGTTTAGGAGACACCATGGAATAGATCAGCGTGGATTTTGTGCCCTGTGGTGGAAGGGGCAGGAGCAGTGGCCAAGTCAGCTGTGGAAGCTGCTACTCTTTTGCTCCTTCTAAGTTGCCCAGGGCAGGTGCCCCAGTCACTCATCCCTAGTCACACTACTACGGAGGTTTCTGAACTAACCTTCTCCCATAACATACGAAGGAGAATACAGAATGAGGATATGACCTTTGTGCTTCCTTGGCTGAAACAAGGGAGGAACTGACCAAGCATCCTACTGGCTAGGAAGGAGAGGTCTCTGTTGCAGTTCACTCACCAGAACTGTGCCTCACAGAACAGTATTTCACTTAGGGTTGCACAGAGCTATGGCAAGAAGCCAAACTGATCAACCTTGCAATCTTTTGATTGCTGTGTTTGCAGATCTCATGTCATAGAGAGTTATAGAGTCAATGGACGGGAAGAGACCTGCAAGATCATCAAGTCCAGTCCCCTGCCATAGGCAGGAGGTTAAACAGCTCAAACGAGCTCAACAAGGTGCTTATCCAGCCTCCTCTTGAACACCTCCAAAGATGGTAACTGTACCACCTCTGCTGGGAGCGTGTTCCAGGTTCTAGTTACCCTGACAGAGAAGAAGTCCTTCCTTATGTCCAGCTTAAATCGTCCCTCTATTGGTTTCTGCCCTTTGGTCCTCATCTTCCCAAGGGGTGCTTTCCTGAACAGTTGCTCCCCCAGATCCTGGTGTTCCCCCCTGACATATTTGTAGTCACTTTGCAGCCTCCTCTTACCCGGACTGAACAAGCCCAGCTCCCAGAGTCTCTCCTCACAGGACCTCTAATCATGAGGGTGGCCCTTCTTCAGTGGCAACGCATCAGGGGTGCACAGGGGTGCTCATGCAGCCCCTGAGTGCCAGTGCACCCCCTGTTCGGCTGCACTCCCCAATTAAGCAATGGGCAGAGGGGCAGGCAGGAGCACCAGTGCCCCCCTGTGAGCGCCAGCCGATCACTGCAGCCGCTCCCAGAAGCGGCTGCAGCGATTGGCCGTCGTGGAATCGGCTGCAGGGGAACACCCCCCCGAACAGTGAGATCGGCCATGGGGAGACCTCCCCCCCACCCCCGGTCAGCAGGACTGGTCGCAGAGGGGGCATGTGCCCCACTGACTAAGGCGGCACCAGGCGCCCATGCCTTTCTCTGCACCCTCTCAAGTTTATCTGCATCCTTCTTGAAGTCAGGTGCCCAAAACTGGGCACAGTACTCCAGCTGTGGCCTCATCAACGCTGAGTAGAGAGGGAGAAGCACCCCTCTGGATCTGTTGACAACACATCAGCTGATGCATGCCAGAGCTCTGTTTGCCCTGTTGGCGACTTCCTCTCACTGCTGGCTCATGTCAGGGCAGGTAAAACAAAAATAAATCCAAAGCAAAGACAGCAAATCTGTATCTGGCATTATTTTAAAAGTAGGGGGAAAGAGAGTCAGTGCAGAGTCATTGGCCCCAGAAATTCTTCTCTGCTACCTTGCTGCAGTGCTGGTTTGTGCTTCATGCAGGACTTGAGATAAAGCCACCAGGGAACTATCTTTCCCTCAAATAGTGCATTGCTATGTGCCTGCTTTGGTCTGACATTTGATGAAAAAGGGATGCCCCACTGGAATCAGCTAATGAGCCTCCATGGCTGGGGGCAGAATGGTTCAGTGGAAGAGTAAGTGAGGGTAAGGATGCATTTAATTGGAGCTATATGGATAATTAATCTTTCAGTTTGCTGGGCAAGTCAGCAAATAAAAATAAATGGCTTGGGGTTGATCAAAACTGAAAGTTTGGGCCTTCTTTTAGTGAAACAAAACATCTCCCAGCAAATCCCATAGTTTGGGTTGAATCCCATAGCTTTTATTCAACCCAGAACTTAATGTTTCATTTTGATTTACTCTGGGATTTTTTTTTTAATCTTTATTTAAAAAATAATAGACATATATTGAAAGAAAAAGAATAGACATATATTGAAAGAAAATGTCACTTAAAAATAAAATAAAACTGGATTAACTCTTTTGTTTCCAAAGTAATCGTTTCAGCTTCTTGAATTTTTGGGAGGGGCTGAAATTATTTGACTGTTTCAGGGCACATTTTTGACCAGTTTCAGTGGGCCTGAAGGAAAACCGCAGTTTTCAGCCAATAAAATACTTAACTGAAAGCATTCCTCCTAGCTCTGGATTTAATGTACTGCCAAGAAGATGGAAGCCCATAGCACAGTCCCTTCTGGTTTGCCAATGGCCAGTTGTACAACTGCCAAGAAGTTGGACTTCCTCTCACCTCATAGTCCATTCATGCAGGCTCATAAACATCACTAGGAGGACTGAGGACAGCAAGTCTGAGAACATAGGCTGTTCTAGCAGGGACAAGTAAATCAGAAGCCAAACGCAGGTGACACAGAATTAAAGAGGGAGGGAAGCATTTGCTATGACATGTAAAAATGCAAGACAGGCTGGTCTAGCCCTTTTGGAGGGACTATATCAGCTGCCTCTGCTGTTTCTCTTTCCAGAAGTGGCCACACTCCAAAGCTGTCTAAAACAATCCTCCTGTATCAATGCATAATTTTTTGAAAGAGCTTGTAAATGTGCAGGGACCAATTCTTCACTGCTGTGCATGCTGGACAGTCAGTCATTCTCACCACTGCAAAATGCTATCAAGCATCAGTGGTGGCGTCTCACACCAGTCTGGCACTGGTGTAAATGGCTTCAGAGCCTTCAGCAAAAATTAGTTAAACCTAACTAATTTTTTAGTTAGGTTTAACTAAAATATGTTAAATAAAATATGCTTACCCATCCATATAGCTACATCAGAACAAGTATTTCCAGTATAGAGAGGTCATCTAGCCCATCAAGTGGTACTTAATATTCACTAAGTGTCTATTATCTTTTATGTTATTACAATCTGGTATTTCTCTGGTGATAACTACAGGTCTATGTGCCTGGTGCTTTTAGAAGGAGTAAGCAGGGGTAGATGAAACTCAAAGGTTTCAGGCCAAATAAACACTTATCCCCACAAGGAATGGCCCCAAGTCAGAGCTGGAGACAGATCCTACCCCAGACTTCCCCAAAAGTTTGGTGTGGTTGAATTCACTATGTCAGCCCATTACAAAGCCAAACCTGAGATTCATGGGTTTACACATTAAGGCAAAAATGAACCATTGGGCCAGGGGGTGGGCAAAATGCAGCCTGGGGGCCAGATGCAGCCCACCAGGCTATTCTAGCCAGCCTGCGGGGCCCCTAAAAAATTTAGAAAAGTAGTATTAATCTGCCCTGGGCTGCCTGTCATGCAGCCCTCGGTGGCTTGCTGAAACTCAGTAAGTAGCTCTCTGCCCAAAAGAATTGCTCGCCCCTGCATTAGGCTGACCTGCTCTGATCAGCACAGTGCAAGGCACTTCACCCATTAACGACAGCATCAAGCCCAGGACTTCTTTTTGAGTAATGCCATGCCTGTTAGACAGGTGTCCAGTCTTGATGCATTCTCCATCACATCACATCTATAAGTCATCTCTCTAGGTAAGTTCCTCCAGTGGTTAATTGCTCTCACCATTAATTATGTGCCTTATTGTTAACATAAGTTTGTCCAACTGGATCTCACCATGTCTTGTCCTGGTAGATAAGAGTCATGTGCTATCAAAAATATCTTCCCCATGTTAGCACGTACTAATCTTCATCAAGTCCATCTCTTCTTTTGTATAAACAAGTAGATCACTCTTTGATTTCTGTTACCCAGACCTCATTTTTATTTGATCTTTACTAAACCCTGTCCAGCTTTGCAGCATCCTTTTGGACAATGTGGGTATTGGAACTGGATACAGTAACCCAGTCATGATCCTATTGCTGCTGGGCACACTGGGGTAATCATCATGCCACCACTCTGACATGATAGTCTAGTACTCAGGCATCCTTGCTCCCTGCTACAACATTACATGGGAAGCTCATGTTCAACCAGTCGTCTTTCAGGGCCCTTAAGTCTTTAGCAGAGGCACTTCTTTTCAGCACGCTGCATCATATCCTTTAAGCATGGCTTCTTTGCTTTGTCCCTAGATGTTGGAGCTTGCATCTGTTGTACTAAAAGACCTGTTATTCAAATAAACCCACTTTCCCCAGCAGTCCAGATCTGTCTGTACAAGTGACCTGTCCCATCATTCTTTATCACTGGCCCAGTTTCTGCAATGTCTGCACAAAATGATTTTACGGTTTCTTTTCAAATCATTGACCTAACCATTGACTAGTACAGGGCTGAGAGTAGAATCACAGGGAACCCCCTCAGAAACATCCCTTGCTTGTTGCAGCTGAGTTAATCTATATAACATGGGTTGCGCTGAATATATATATATAGCAGGTCAGTTTGCAGTTACTCAAAGCTTGTGATCTCACCAGAAATTGTGTCAAGCTTGTATGACAAGGCCACTTGCCAACCAAACCAGGCTGGTTGGCATTCGTTATGCTGCCATTCTTTAATTCTGCCGATTCCACGTGGATCTGGAGTTGGCATTCTGGGTGCAAGGAGTTTGCAGATACAATGTTCCTCTCTGGTCCTCTGGCTAATTTACACTCTAGAGCCCCCCCACTTCCCCTCCGGGCTATACACTGCAACTGAGAAAGGGTTGTTTGTCAGCTCTGCTTGAGAGGACGTTAATCACCTGGCATGTAGCCTGAAAAAAAAATCAGTTTGGGAGGGAGGCTAGTATTGCTTCTGATTTTATCGCAAGAGGCTGGCGCCTTATCTAGAGGTGACCCTGCCTCATTCTCTCCCTGAGCCCCTGCGAGCTGCCATGTGCACGTCCAATTCTGACTATTGTATGCCCAATGTAAACCCAAGTTACTGTTTACTACCCAGAGCTCATCTACTTCCTGCCAGCCCCAAGAAATAAAAGCTAAAGGGAAACCCACAGGCAGCTGCTATAATATATTCAAACAGGGATGCGCTTACAGTGTAGAGTGCCCTTGAAAAGTCAAGTGGGGGATATAATTGAAGCTGGTTTTTAAGCATACGATACCAGCAACCCATGAGTAGCAATTCATCATGAAGCAATGCTGTAACAGAGTAGTTCATTTTCATTATGCTTTGAGAATACTGCTGCAGACAGGTAGAGAGAGAGCCTGGTTGCATCAGAAATCCTCTCTCTTTGGAAACGTGCCATGCCGTGGTGAGGTAGCACAGTACCCTCCCCTGTTAAATGGGTCTGATCTTTTGCCCATTAATGTTTCCTTTCAATGCCAAGTGCATGCTCGGGTGGTGGGTGGTGGGCACACAAACACACGTCACCTAATTTTGCAGCTCACTGAAAGGGCAAAGCTCTAAGTCACTGGTTCTCAACTTTTTTTGTACCAGGACCCATTTGTAAACTTTGATAGCCAGTCTCGAGCCAGTGCCTCTCATTCCCGACCTACTGCCCCCAGTGTGTGGGGGGGGGGTCCCAGGCAGCCCCTTGCAGGCTGGGGCTTTGCCAGCCTGCAAGGGAAAAGCCACCATTTCCCACGTTGTTCTCCTTTAAAGGAGAATCCATTTCTAAAGTTTGTTCACCAGCCGTTCATATATTCTTGTGACCCACCTTAGGGTTGCGACCCAGGGGTTGAGAAACACTGCTGTAAGTAATGTTTTATTGTGGAGGTCAACTGGGAGGTGAAATTTCCTTGGCCTGAAGTTCCCCTCAAGGAAGGCCTGGAAGAAAACTGTCCCACTGGCTGCAGCATTTCAGCTACAAAGGTCTCTGCCCTGTGCCAGCTGAGCTTTGGGAGTGTAGAGTGCTTTTATCATGGGGAATTACTTCCATTCAGCTAAAAACACAGGCTTCTCATTCCTCCGCTCAGTAACATAACCGAGGGGAGTGGGGTTGCTACCGGCCTGGGCACTGCCTTTGTGTGGAGGCACAAAACCAGCCGCTGTCACAGCAGAAGTCGATTGCTCCATCAGTTGGTAGATCAAGAGCTGACAGTGGCCCAGATGCCATGCAACTGCCCTGGGCACAGAGCTGTGTTTCTATGTCCCCGCTCCCTCTCAGAGGACCTTTGGGTGGAAGCCTGGTTCCACCGAGGTCAAGGGCAAAGCTCCTATTGACTTCAGCAGAGCCAGATCATCCCTCTTTATTCCTTAACTTTTGTAAAGCATTTAGGGATGAAATGCTCTGGAGAAGACCCAAGTGTCACTGTCACCCTCAGAGTGGAAAAGGACATGGATTTAAATTGCATGAAGGAGATGGGATGGGGGTTTTGTGAGCCCCCTGTGACAGGAGTCCCCCTTTTGGAGCCCCTCTGCACGTGCAGCTCCGGACTTCTGCAATGGGCCCACTGCCCACCTATTCTCGCCCGCCAGGTCTTGAACTTGTTCATAAGTGAAGAATGATGACACCTGGCGGGAAGCTGCCCATTTATATGCACCCCAATGGTCGGGGGCGCTGTCTGCGGCTCCCTTCTTCCCCTGCACCGCAGCCCAAGCCTCACAGTTGTTGCTGGAATAATCCTCCCCCCGGGACATAGTATTGGGTCCCGGCCCCTTCACTCGCCTTTTGGGTCCTCAGCGCCCTTCTCACCCTCGGGCTTTTTACTGTCCCTCGTCCGGGCTTGTCCCGCGCTTCCTGTGCTTGTTGCCCCCTCTGGGGCCTTTGTCACGCCTCTCGTGCCCGTTGTCCCCTCTGGGGCCTAAGCCGCACCTCTCGGGCTGGGGTCCGAAACCCTGCGCCTCTCGGGCGCAAACAGCTGTGCCCCACTGGGCACTGGGAACCCCCAAACTACTGGGGAGCCCCTGTGAGGCCTCCTCACACCCCTACAGCCTCACCCGGTCCTCCAGTATAACAGCAACAAAAATCATGAGCCAAGCGGCTACAACATAAACCAGAAGCCTACCGGCTCGTAACATACCCATAAGCCCCAAACTCATAGACCCAGCTCCACTCCACGGAGGCTCTGCCTTACCTCCGTCCAAGTTCCCTTTCCCCTGCATCATTGCGGCCGGTCAGAGCGGCCAGGCTGCAACCCTTGACCCGGGCCGCTCAGCTCACCCGCAGAGCTCCTGCTCCTGCGGCTGCCAGAGGGGAACCGAACTCCTGGCTTCCTACCTGGGCTTAAGAAGGGCTAAGCTCCACCCCTTCCTGGCTCCTGGCTTCCCTGGTTGCTAGGGCAACCGGCACCTGCACAATCTTAGTAACTGGCAGTTGTGCTTCCCCTTTTCAGCCCCTAGGGGTCTGTCCTGAGCTATTCCACTCTCAGTGGCAGGATGCCTGAGAGCCCTGTGACACCCCCAAATTCAGTAATGTAAGTTGGGGTGGGGTATCAGCCCCGGGTGCCAATTTAGTGGGGCACCAAAATGGCAAACCCCAGGGAGTCTGCCCCTTGGCAGCAGCAGCAGCCATCTTGTACAGCTGCAGTAGCAGCAATACCCAGGGCAAGCAACAGCAGCTGGGACATTTCTTGATTCCCCAAAACAGGGGGGAACTGCTTGCCCCTTCCACTGCTCCATGTTTGAAGCCCCCTCCCCTCTGGCACTAGCAGCACTTCCCCTACAAGGCCCAAACCGTGCATGTAACACCTCAGCCCAAGTGGTTTGAGTGCATCCGCTCTGCCCGAGCAACATTCAGCCTTTTGTAGTGCCCAGCGTACAGGATCAGAGCAGGGCAAGCCTTTATTCAGTGTAAAATAGAGCACCCTCTGGGATGCTCTAACTAAGCCAGGCCACTCACAGCCCCTGTCTGGCATCCAGGCACCAGCAGGGTGTAGAGATCTTAGCTGTTCCTCCTCTTCCATGAATGCTCCCTGGACTGAGCTACAGAAGGGGATGCCCTAGAATTGCATCTCCGCCTGTTTCCTAAGGGAAGGCGAACAATGGAGAAGGTAGCGATGTGGCACTGGAGTGACCTGGCAGGAGAAGGAGGTGGCACAGGTCAAGGACAAAGGCACAAGTTTTCCCTACTAAGAAACGTCCCCCTTTGCTTTTACCTGTCAGGGTAATTCTTTCTCTCTCTCCCGTCTTTTCCTGCAGGGAAGAAAAATTCTATCCTGCTGCACAAAGTCCAGCATGACCTTAACTCCGGTGTCTTCAACTACCAGGAGAACGAGATCATCCAGCAGATCGTGCAGCACGACAGGGAGATGGCACACTGCGCTCACAATGTCCAGGCAGCCGCCGCTGCCGCGGCTGCGGCAGCCTCCACGCCCACCCCCGTCATCTGGACTCCGCTGATCCAGGCACCCCTGCAAGCCGCAGCTGCCACCACCTCCGTAGCAATAGCTCTCACCCACCACCCGCGCCTCCCGACAGCCATCTTTCGTCCGCCAGTGTCTGTCTTGGGTTCCTTGGGCCAACAGTCCAGCCAGACCCCGAGACAGCTGAAAAGGCTTCAGTCTTTGATCCCATCAGCTGGGCCGTCTGCAGTAGGTTCTCCATCCAGCACGCCGTCCCAGCTGCACACGCCAGGAGCCGAAACCCCTTCGTCATCTTCCTTCCACATCCAGCAGCTGGCGGGATTCTCGGCCTCTGCCGGCTTGGGCCAGTTCCACCGGTCCTCGATGGGCTCCCCTCCCGCTGGCTCGGGCCAACAGCATTCGAGCGGCACGGCGTCAGCGGGACTGAGCCAGTTTCAGCAGGCGTCTTTGGGATCTCCCTTGGGGACAGCTCAGCAGATGCAGCAGACGCAGCCCCTTTCTGGCGGCACTGTGCCTGGTGGGTTCGGCCAGTTCCAGCAGGCTGCCAGTAGCTCCCCAACAACTTCATTCACCCAGCTCTCATCCAGTTCACCCCCGAATCTCCTCAACCAGTTCCAGCCCTCTCCCAGGCCACCACAGGTGGGACACTTACAGCAGCTCCCAGGAAGTGGGACTCTGGAAGGAATGAACCACTTTCAGCCTCCTCCTTCCTCCAGCTCTCCATCTTCTAGCTTAAGCCAGCTGGCACAAACCTCTGAAGGATCCCCTTCAGCACCGTGCCAAATACAACCAAGTGCATTAGGATCACTAACTGGAACGATAGCCCAGATGCATCAAGAAAGGCCACCTTTTGCCTCCATGTCACCATTACAGCAGTCTGGTGTAGCCTCCCCTTGTTACACCCCTTCAGGCCTTAGTCCTCCTACCCAAAGCCCCGTGGCAGCGAGAACTTTTCAGTGCGGCCCTGCTGGGGCCTCCGGCTCTCACGGATCCCTGCGCATGCCTCAGCCCTCCAGCCCTCCTCCACATGTCCTTCAGCCCAAGAGCACTCCATCTTTGCCACCAGGACGCCTAAGCCAGGACATCAAGTTGATTTCTGCTTCCCAGCCATCTTTGCCCCAAGAATTGGCTCAAACCCTGAGCCAAAGCTCTCCTCACTCCTCCAGAGAATCTGTTTCTAGCTTTTCACCTTTCCCGGGTGGAGGGGCTGGACTTTTTGGGAAGCCTTGCAGCTCAATTCCAGGGCGCATGACTTTGCCACGGCAGATGTCCTCAGGTTCTTTGCCGCACCCGCTAGTGTTTGGGGCCAGTGCTGCTGTCGCTCCCTCCCTGACTGGTGGCGGGAGGAAAGAATCGCTAGTGCTCACGGGGGAGCGAGAACCTGTTAGATCTAAACTACCCTCCAATTTGTGAGGACTTCTCAAAGCTGCTGATGTCACTTGTGCAATTCAGCTTCTGATTAGACTCTCATGAGTCACTTTTTTTCCTTTCCTTTTTTTTTTTTTGGTTTTTTTTTTTTGGTTTTTTCCCCTTTCCCTTCCTTTCTTTAGGTTTAACTGTGATTAGAGATAAAACAAACAAAAAAGAACAAAAAAAAAAAAAAAAAAAAGATAACCAGGTATTCTTAGAGCTATAGATTTTTGGTCACTTGATTTTATAGAATATTTTAATACACGGAGCATAAGAACAATGAGGAAATGTAATCCAGTGAGGGAACACCCACAAAAGGTGTGCGCCTGAGCTAGACCTTGCGAACGACCAGCCATAGAGCCACCAGAAGGCTTTCCAGTTGAGACCTAGATCCCCGGTGGATGTGGGCAGTGCGAAGGCAGAATGAACCCGGTCCTTAGCTGGTTAGTGGGGGATTGCTCCACTAGAAGTCAACAGAGCTCTGATGACATGCACCAGCTGGAGATTTGGCCCATGAGGCCTATCGTTGTGGGAGTGGGGATTGGGTCACGGTGCACATCAGACGGGTTTGGATTCCTTCAAGGCTGCAGAGGAAGTATAAGGGCAGGGGATCAGCCATGCCAATGCAGTCACCTTTAGGGATGTGGGGAGGGTTGGGCTTTTTCTTTTCTATTCTTGGACTCCTTCGGAAACAACTGACAACCTAGCTAGGGATGTACCTTCACTTCCAACAGCGCTGCTGCTCCAAAACTGTGACCTTCCCATTCCACTAATGCAAAAGCCAATCCCTGTAAAATCTCCATGGAATAGCATCATGTCCCTTCCCCCCCACACACACACTCACATACATACTTCTAAAGGCACCAGCTGCCTATGGGAGGGAGAATCTCATCCCACCAGCCACTACAAGAGTGCACAATGTCATGCATGACCAACAGACCACAAGCATTGTGGCTGCCCCACAGCCGATAGCAAGCAGCAGGACACAACTCTTGCAGCCATGCTCTTGGCCTGCAGACTGTGCCCATGGCTCTTCTGGTGCATTCCAGCTGAAGGAAGTCAGAGCAACAGAAGGAAGGAGGAAAGGGGAGGCCCATTAACCTCCCTGTCCCGTGGCCATCTGCGTTGAAGCACCGGAGCACCAAGTAGGAGGTACTTGGAAGGTAGGATGCAGTCCTTCTCCACCCTGATACCCCCTTAGCTCAGGGGATCCTGACCATTGTGGCACTCAGGATTACACAGATGCCATGCCAGGAGCCTGAAGGATCCAACTGATTTGCAACTAATTTTATATCGTTTAAATACACGCACAACACACACAGACAAACAAACACACACGTATGCTTCTCCTGCAATAGAGGAACAGAAATCATTTGCTTAATTTCACCAGCAATAATAGCCTGCAGCTGATCAGCTTCAGTTCTGCCCTGCACAAGGGCAGCACGGTCAGACATGTTTGGCCCTGGCAGGATCCTGGGGCTGTGTTTTGGGCTCCCCAGATTTCAGGCAGTCAAGGTTGGGGGGGGGAGAGGATGGGATGCCACTGGGTGTGCCTGGCACTGAGAAGCCACAGCCCCTTCCTCAAGAGCAAATCACCTCCCCCACACCCATTCTCACCCCCCTCCTTTTCCCCTTTCTTTGGCCTTTCTTCCTCTTTCTTTAACCAGTAGGTGTTTCTGGCCACTTCACTGTACAGAGCCTGGTGCTCAACCCTTTGCTGTCGCAGTCCCCACCTCCCTCTACCCCTGTGTATCCCCAACTCCTTCCAGCACGCCCGGGACAGTGAGAGCATGCAGGACATCCAGCATCAGTGCCAAAACAACAGCAATGACCACAGGAGTAAGGGTCCTTCTGCCTTTCCCTGCCCTTCCTCCTCCCCAGAACACTGGCTGACTATTGATTTTTATACCGAATCATTTGCAAAACTCTTGACATGTGCCTGTATCTTGAATGTTGCTGCAAGTGTAACCGGGCACTCCTGCTTCATTGTGCTTTGGTGGCTCGGAATAAAGATGTAATCAGCTTCGGTCTTCCTTGAAGGGTCAAGGGAACTCTAGAAATTTTTTCTACTAACTAAATACAGCTGTATCTATATGTGTGTATATACGTGTATATGTATATATAATAATATACACAGCTATACACATATATAATATACACATATATAATATATACATATATAAATATATCCTAGTTTTACAATACATGTCAGTTTTGACTCTCCTGTAGGGGCACTTGGCAGGCAATGACTATAGTGTATAGACCCTACTTTCCAAAGTATGTACAGGTTCATCCACCCATCTTGAGACGAAGGCCCATTTGAAAACAGGAACCAACTGACGGAGGAGGGGGGGAAGCAGACCATCACAACCCCCTGCCCTCAAGAATGTAGGACAAGACCTAGAAGAAACATTCAGAAGATCTTTTTTAAACTTATTTTTTTTCCCCTTCTAGCCACGTGCTGGACAGACTGACGATCATCTGGAGAGACTGGGCTGGGGGAAGCTGTCTGGGGTTGGGGAAGGGCAGGAAATGGGTGGGAAAGGTCTCCTGCAGACCAGCCACACCAAGTTTTCGTGGAGGAACATACAGCAACTGCTGTTTGGTACTTGAATTTCCACCCAAACCTGCAGATGCTCAGACATGCAGAGAGGCACAGATGCACCCTGAAGGCTGTGGCTGGGGGACTTGTGTCCATCCACCAGTTTGGTGACCATTATCCATTTTGTTGGGTTCCTTCTTTTTGATTTTCTAGGGGATATTGTTTGCTTTCCGATTCTTAGCAGTGCGGTAGCAAATATTGAGTTACTCCGACTGGACTGCAGTCAACAATAGGCTTGTCTCAGTAGTGGGAACTATAACTAATTTTTCCCTTTTTTTGGTGAGGGGTGGGAGAGCTGTAGGAGTGGGGTTTGGAATATGAAACAGACACAATAAAATAAATTAGTAAATAAAAAAAGTCCCTCTGTCTTGCTCTTTGATTTGACTGCTGGACCTCGGCTCACTGGAGAAGCCAAAAAAAGATGGGTATGCTCTTCCATTTCACCTCCTCTCTTCCCCACTGGCCCTACTTTCTGGGAGGGCAGAGGGGAAGCGTTCCTTGCCTCTTCTGCCTTGCCTGTATTTTTTCTGATGACGCGTGTGACCTGAGAGGGATTTCCATGTTCTTTGCCAAGAAAATAAAAGCAGCTGTCCTCTGGAGAACAACAGCCAAAGGCAAGCCCGGGACTTGTAAGTCTACCACACAGAGACAACAGTTGCTTATAGACCATTTGCTTTGTCTTGCTGGCGATCCTAGAAAGCACCAGCTAAAACTCTCAGCCCTGTGGGCAAGGGATGCTGGGAAATATATAGCCATAGACAGTCCCCGTCTCATGCTTGACATATTTATTTTATTTATTTAGCAAATGCAAATCTGCAAAGCCAAGAAATAGCCTCCTCATTAACTGTGTTCAAAGTTATCAATCCACCTCTTAGTTTATAGAGGGAACACGCCACGCTGATGTGCAGCATTTTTTATATCTCTCCACAAGTGCAGGATGGGTTAGCACTGAAGCCCCGGCGGTGAAGATTGTCTGCGCAGGGGTCTTGGCCTGTCCTGAACCTATTTGGCAAGGACCACTCTCGCCGTGATAGTTCAAAGCCAGCAAGTTGATGAGTGGGGTTTGTCACAAGGAACTTGTTTGTGACTGCCCGTGAGTCCCATTCCTTGATCCAGAGGGCTTCTGCAAAGAGATCCTGGTCAGGGAGGTAGCTCCATAAAGGGTGTTGTGAAGAAAGGTGAGCCTTGTGTGGAGTGAACAGGTCACTGTAGCAGTAGCAGCCTTAGGGAGGGGCAAACCAAGCGACCGCTGGGGCCCCACACTTTATACAAATAAAACTTAATTACACTGAATATTTGTATTATCAATATTGCATTAAGATACTTTAATTGCAGTTTCAGGGATAGGGCAACGTGAAATTGAAATAAAAAATGTCTGACTTGCTTATAGGTCATCAAAATTAAGCCTCTAAGGGGCCCCAAATGACTCTCTTGCCCAGGGCCCCAATAACCCTACGGCCACCACTGATCACAGAGTGGAAGGTAAGGTGCAGCACGGATGTTTTTGACCAACTTTTGGGTCATCATCAGATGACCGTCTTGGTATGCATGGTTGCATTCAGCGGTGTCAACAAAATGTATATGTGACAATGACTTTTGCCAGACCGTACTCTGCTGCTGAGTATGATAGGGCAAGAGCTGAAGTCTGGAGTGCTGCAGCTGCAGCTCCCCATTTTGATCCAGCAAGCTTGGCTAGCAAGTTGTTTTGGGACTTGACCTTTACTGGTGTTTTCTTTAGATGTTCCCGGAAAGTCAGGGTGCTATTTAAAGACACTTCCAAGTATGTTGGGCAGGGATTATGCTTTAATCTCTGACCACCCATATAGATGTTAGGTCCTTTTATGGCACTGTTACTGTGGACATAAAATACACTGGATACAGTTTTGGTAGGACTTGGCATGAGCTGCCATGTAGTGCAGTGGTCTGCCTTGTGCTCAACATAGAAAGCAAACAAATGCTGGGAGCAAGGAAGGAGGCTCCTGTGGGGCTGCTTGATGCCAAGGAAGGGAACTGTATATTTTTTGAGGCTGAAACAGTCCTCCAGAATTTCAAATTTCATTGCTTTCTTGTAAAGGAAGGAAGTTCTTCTGTGCCTCATGCATGTGGATCCGTCTCTAGGCGTGCAATGCTTCTTGGGAGTGTGAGGCTGCAGCGTATGAGGGCATGTCCTCATGCCTTTCCCAAGTGCAGGTACAGGCTAGCTCCCTGGCACACATGCTGAGAAGCCACCCACCCCCTCCCTCTCTGTCTGCATGTACCAAACCTGGAAATGGGGCAGTGGTGGGGGTGCATGCACCCACAGGGCAGCTTCACTGCTGCTTTTGCTGTGTGCAGAGCAGGAGCAGGTGGATGGGATTTTCTCTGCAGTGCTCCCTGGAGTGCCATGGACATGGTGCAGACATGTTTGGAGCTCCCACCTACTGCCTGTAGCAGCAAGATGGCACTCACCAGTCAGCCCCTGCCATATTGCAGCCTTTCCTGGCATCAGAGTGTGAAGAGTTGACTGGTTAGTCCATTCAGCGAGTGGGTTCTCCCTGCCTGGCACTTGTTTTCTTGCCTCAGCCTTTGGGTATTTCCAGACATACTATTTTGTCCCGTGACATGCCCGAGACCCACTGCTTCAGAGAAAGCCTGATTCTGCACGCAAACTGATGCAAACTGCGCCGCGTGCAGTTGTTTGAGCGGCGAAATGCATGTCAGCACACAGAAAATGACCGTGTGTGCTTTTGAACTAAAGCACCTCCAATGTGTTTTAGTTCAAAAGCGCACTGCTGCCATTTTCTCAGTGCTGACGTGGATTTCACTGTTTATGTAATTGCAAACGTTGCAGCGCTGGGCGCTTTTAAACACGCCCGGCACTGTGACGCTTACACGTGTAAAAATGCCCTTTAGTTTCTTTTTGGTGCTACACAGTGCCTTTATGTCTAATGGTCAAACAAGACCGTTCTAGCTTTAAGCCTTGATGTCTTGCAGAAAGCACATCCCACTACCCGATGGAGCCATTCTTTGTTGCTTGGGTCAGCGCCACAACCTGGAACTGCCGCTCCAGATGTATCCTGCTCATGTTCAGCCTACTGCAGGCAGTCTCTGAAGGAAGCATCAGCTTCAGAAAGACCTGCCTCTGACTTCCAGTAAGGACTCGCCTCAGATATCACACTACTTCGCCACATTTGGAAGATGCCCGTAGCAAGAGAGCATCTGAAATGCCTGCAGTCTGCCCACCTTGGTCCTCAAATCCACGTTTGGCACCGGAGTGGACCTGGGAGGAAGAACTTTCCATTAGAAAACTGCAGCTGCCCTGGGACCAAATTGCTTTATGACAGTTTGTTACCTTCAGCTCTAGGTAAGAGCTGGCAACCGACATCTGATAGCCCGTCTGTCGTGTTGAGGATCCAAGTGCTGTTCTGAGAGAAATCCATGGCAGCAACCACCCTTTTCTCCGAAGCAGGACAGACCACAGTGAACTACAGTCATGGGGCCCCAGACTTCTCTATGCCATGAGCCCAAAGCCCAGACTGCCTTGGCTAGTTTGAGGGGCTAATTCTTTGCTCTAGCTCATACTGGAGACCATTCAGATGGCAAAGCTTCCTACTACCAAAGACTCCTCACCAGCATCAGTATCCTGGGACCAGATCCAGGACTGGAGTCATAAACAGGACCAGCAAACCTGCTGCTGATGTGCTGGCACTGACCTGCTGGCACTGCCCTGGTTCCCAGTGCTGGCACTGATCTCTCTGACACTGCAAAGGATTGAGCCCAGAGCACAGACCGTTTCCTGTCCCATCCCTGAGGGTTCAGCAGCATCTGAAGAACATAATAATTACTGCCTCCTTCGCTTTCCCTGCTCACGTTCTTCCCAGGATCTTGCAAACGCCTTTCTCAGGCTATCCACCTTCTCTTCCAAGGCATCCTTGAGTAGATCCCTCCTGGATCAACATGAACAAACTGCAGGGGCATCTTAAGATTGTACACCTGCCCCCCCTTCCCCTGACTTAAAGCAAGTGGTTTCCACTTGCCCATGCTAGGCAGACCTTTCCTTGAGCCTTGGAAGCTTCTCAGTCCTGCCTCCTTCACTACCCCACGTCCTAATTCAGCATTTGGACTTCCTACACCTAAGCCTTTTCTAAAAGTTGCCTTCCCTTTTGTTCTTCCCATGGGCAGCCTCGATTCCTGCTACCAGTTAGGCTTCCGCCTAGGCCAAGCAGAGAAGCAGACTTCCTAAAGAGATAGAAGAGGACAAGGAGGACGTAGAGGCCCAGGAGAAATATCTGTAGGCTGCTTCCCACCAAGTTCTCCTACCCATTTCCATCCAGATCCCGCAGAAACCACAAAGGGCATCCCAGACTCACCCCTGGCAGCATCCAGCTTCCTTGAGCAGCAATGACCAGGCTCTTGGCTCCTCCAAAGCCACTGAGGCACAGCTGCGAGGTGAATCACCTTGTTCTGGGCACTGGTTGGGCTGCCCCTATGTTTCTGCTCCCAAGACTGCAACAGGCTGGGGGGTGGAGGGAGCTGTGCTACTGCCACCTTCCCACCCGCATGCTGTTGCCCAGGTTTGTGAAACATAGAGCAGCGCCAGCCTTGCTTGCTTCAGGAGAGGCAAGATCACAATGTCCAGGGGTGCTGGCATGTTGGAGGCCTGGGACATGCTTTTCTGTGTGTCAGTGAGGGTGGAGCTGCTAGGCTCCCTCATCCCAGCCTGAGAAGGTAACAGCCTGCAGAGACCTGAGTGGAGAAGCAGCAGCTCCTAACATCAGTGGGTTATGGCCAAAGCCCTGGTGTGGAGTCAAGGTAGGCACAATGCCTCATCCCCACTGCTACCCCTGAGCCCCTACCCCAGGGGAGATTGTGTGGTGCTGGTTCTGGCCACACCACATGTGACACGATTGTTGTTGCTCTGCTTAATTATCTGCCTGCTTCCTTGATTGCATTTCATATGGAGATTGAGCACAGCAAACCCACAACTTGGAGGCAGCAATCATCCCCAAGCTGCGTGCCTCCTCTCTGCACAACCACGGGATGAGGATGGGCAGCGTCCTACTGTGCTCCCCATTTGGAGCTGAGAGCCTGTTGCAGATGACAATGTGGTGGGACAGATAGAAGCCAAGGAAACCCCCTCCTCCCATCACCACCACTGCCCAGTTAGTGATACCAACTCCCAAGGATGCTCAAGTCTGAAATGCTGCAGGTTAAGCCACAGCTGCCAGGGCCAGGCTGTTGGATGGAGATGGAGGGATGCTGAAGGTGCTCCTCCCAGTACCCTACCCACTCATGCGTGCCTTTTATACTGCAGCAGGGCAAGCCCCTTATAGGGCAGCCTCTGTCACACACCCTGTGTAAGCCCAGACTCTGCCCTGTGCTGAGAAATGCTCCCACCACTGGGCTCCAGTGAGCGTAGGGGACTGGGAGTCAGAGCTTTTCCTGCTGACCTCAGACAAGTCAGGTCACCTCTCCAACCCTCTGGTTCCCCATCTGCTCGCCTGCAGCCATTCAACAGTCAAGTCAGTGCTTTGCAAAGGCTGGCTGTTTCTCCTTTACCTGCCACCCACCAGCACCATTATTACCTTGAGCCCCGGCATCCGCCTTCTTCAGCCCCTGGGAACTGGTGAAGCCCTTGTTCTAGCCACTGGGAAACCTTCAGCGCTGCGGTCCTTAATCCTGCCCAAAACAATGGCTCTGCTCAAGTCCACGGCTAGTTTAGTTTCTGCTGGCACTTGACTGTGGAGGGAACTGAAGTCTCAGAAATGAGGCAGCCTCGAGCTGTATTTTAACTGGAGAAACCTGGAGCTGGACTGAACAACCCGGCGCCCAGTGACCATGAGCCTTTCTGCTCCCCATTGAGCGCCCACCTGTGTCCGCAGGTACAGGCTGCGTTAACAGCAGGCCCACCGCCCCAGCCCAGTGAATGATACCACACCAGTCTCTGCCCAGGGACCCTTGCTGCTCACCCCAGGGGAAAGCACGGGCACAGCTACTGCTTGGCTTTTTGTCCCTTAAGTCAGGGGTCAGCACCATTTTGCAGCTCAGGGCAATGTGGGTGGGGGAGGGGAGAGCACTTTTCTTAGTGCTTGTCTACACTGTCTCCATCTGGCACTTGAGGAGAAACAATATCCACCTCAGCTCCTGCCCACCAGGATCATTCCCACTTTGCATGCACCAAAGGTGAGAAATGGCAGTGGGAACATGCCTGGTGGGCCCCTCAGGCACCCTGCCATGCGTGCATGTCCAGCTGTGCTGTTCTACTTCCTTCCTGGGTGGTGGCACACACCAAGAAAAGCATGGGGTTTGCTGCTCAGAGGTGGCTTTGGCCTGGCACAGAAGGGTTGTACTCAGTTGTCGCCCAGCAGTGTTGGTTCATGGCATGCTCCCTGTCCCCAAGCAGCTGGGATTCCCACTGCCTATAATTAGCTGCCACACACTGCTTTAAGCAAAGAAGTACATGCAGCCTCTGCCAGCAACTAATAGGATCCGGAATGAGCTGCTTGACATCTTCTAGTGGAGATGTCAGTGTAGCTGCAGCTGTTGGCCAGCTGTCCCACTTACACTTGGTTTTGCTTGAAAAATGCCTGCGTGGAGGGCTGGTGTGTGCGTGCCAGCTCCACTGCCATCTCCATGAAAGCCAAGTCTGCCCCACATGCATGCTTATGCACACACATCTCTGCAGCTGGA
>NW_017728911.1:3413325-3435429 GCF_001723895.1 Crocodylus porosus | reverse complement strand
AGCTGCTAAGGAGGGCATGCAGGAAGTCAGCACAGAGGGCAGAAAGCAGTACAAGGGGTAGGGCCGGTGGCGGGGAGGAAGAGGCACTGCTGGGAGAGGCAAGGTAAATAGAAGAAGGAAAACCAAAGCAGTACAACTATTCATGCAGGGTTGTTGGGATTATAATCCAAGCAATGAGATAAGCATCCACCAGTGAGTTTACACTGGCCGTCAGCCTTGCTGCCTCCCAGCAGACCTGGGAGCGGCTCTCAAGGCTTCGACGTGGTAACTCTGGAGCACAGCAGGCCTCAGGCCCAGGCACACCGCTGTGGGCTTGGGAGGGAGGGAGGAGTGTGCCACGGGGGTGTATCCATGCGAGGGACTTCACGTTCGAGGGCTGGGGGTTGTGACTCGTGGCCAGCACACGGCCAGGCATGATTTGGAAAATGGGGATCTCTGGCACCTGCTTTTCAGCCAGGAAGTAGATTGCATAGGGATGTGATAGCAGATGGACGTTGGTGCTGCCAAGCCTGCTGCACCCACTCTGCCCACCACGTGGAAAATTGCACCTGTTGCATTGGGAGGGCGGCCACTGATCTGGGCGTTTTTCTCCGTGCCCACCAGATGGCAGCCGGGCTCCACGCTTCGCCCAGGCAGAAGGGCATTTCCCGGCTGTTCCTTGAGCTCTGCCTTGGCAGCGGGATAATGTCCAAGACATCTCCAGCCCCACGCTGCGATGACATGTCTTAGCGGTGTGCCCACCAGCAGCCCCTCTCCCCCTCTCTGTTGGCAGGGGGGTGCTGAGTTGATACACCGCCCCCGGAAAGATGCCTCGGCGCCTGGGTCTGTGGGGCTCTGCCACCATCCATGATTACCGTTAATAATAACGAGCTGAAAATTTGGGGCTTTTTGTTTTGTTTTGTTTTTTCCTCTCTACAAACGGATGGCAAAAATGGGATCCTGCAAAGAGGTAAAATACTAGTCGCCATGGCAACACAGTGGTGGGTGCTGTTTAGGGTTTAATCGCTGCTTGACGAGGGCTGATTAAAAACAGGGCTGAGTGGCAGGAAAATTAGCAGGTGACAGGGCCGCCTTGTCCAACCTGTCACTCTGTCTTCATTAGGTTCATTAGAGCCTTTTCATCTTGCCAGCTCCCCGGCCCCCATTGGGCCTGCGTTGCAACGCAATTAAAGTTGTGCGGGGAGGGAGGAGACACCTGGAAAGATCCCGTGAGGGCAGGCTGGGAGGGAGAGGAGCTGCTGTGAGCCGACGCAGCTGGAAGAGGTACGGTCGATGGGAAACTCCAGTCTGAGCACGGATCCCAACTGGGGCCCAGTCTCTGGCTGTGCAGATATGACCCCTTTGCTGTCCTTCTGCCATGCAGACATTTGCCATCCCTGAGCAGTGCCAGCTGCATGCCACAGCATGAAGGGGCCGTGCCAGAGTTTTTGGGTTCAAAGCAGATGCTCGTGCTGGACCCTGATGAGGAGTTTGCCCCTATCACAGAGACAAATCACTGCCCCTTCTCCACCATTATGTTGGGCCTCAGTAGTTGCCCTCCACCTTAGAAAGGACTGTACGTCCATGATACCTGTATGTGTACGGTGGTCTGTGGAAAGGCTGAAAGGCATATTGGTCCTCTGTTGTGCACTCAGACCTCTGGGATGAAGCTGGTGTTCGGCTCCCCTTTCTCCCAACTCATGGGCTTCTGCTGCCTGAGCTGAAAGGAATTGCTCTCAGCAGCTCAGAGCTGGGGCTTATGGCTGTTGACCACTGCTGAATCCATCCAGCACGGGCAAGGATGTCCTGTTGGCAACATGGCCCAGTATTGCCAGGGCCTACTCCACAAGTCACCCCAAACGCCAGCATAGCTGTGTACGAGATGCCACATTCAACCCTGAGCTCAGCAGCGCAGCTCCATGAAGTGCCATTGCCATGAAAGCTGAACGCTTGCCAGTATGTCACTTGGTTTGGGTCTAGGTCTTACCTCCAGGCTTGCGGCCTCTCTGCTCTTTTGCTGGGCCCAGAGGAGCTATTTTTCCCTTCATTGGATGCTAGGGAGCTCCTGCCCTCTCCAGTTCCTCTCGCACCCCCTTGCTGCATGCTGGGGAAACCCAAGTACTGCACCTGGTATTAGATGGAGGATGCTTAAGAGGCCCTCTCAGCCCTGCCTTCCTCAAGACTCCTGCCCCATTTTCTCCCACTTCCCCCCCATCACTCCACACCAAACCAAGCTGCTTCTTCAACCAGACCCAGGCAACTCTGGCTCTACCCACTCCAAGGCATTTGCTTGCCTTCAAACCAGTGCAGACCCTGTTCAACAACCCTGTTGTACAATCGACCTCCCTGTAATACTCAGTGCATGGCTGGTCTGCGTGCCAGGCTGCTACTGGCCTTGACCAAGCAGTGCCCTTGACCACAACCATCCTGGTGCAGCGGTGGTGGCTACAGCAGGTGCAGGGTGAATTGCTGCTCTTTTCTCAGACACAAATTCAGCTTTCCCTGCATGGGGAAACCTCAGGGTGGGGAAGGGAGGGAGTGGGCCAGACACATTCTCACTGCTTCTCCTGTTCCCTCTTTGCTGCAGTTTCTGGAGAGATGGCTTTAAAGCTGGCATTACTGGGTCACAGCCCATCAACCCAGCCTCATTCCCTCCAGGAGCCTACCTTGCTGTCCCAGGATTGCACCTAAAGCTTGTGGGAATCATGCTTATAGAGCGCAACCTTAGAGAGACTCACCCCTTCAGCTGCACCTGGCCCCCCTGCCAGCATCCTGCTGTCAGGGGGTAACATGGATGGGTTTGAGCAAGAGACCCACTTCTGTTTAGCTGGGCACTTGGCTGCTCTGCTTTCACTGGGTCTGACTGAGCCAGCCCAATCTAATGTGGAAATGTGGGGCCAAAGAAAGCACTGCAGTGAGAGGGCTGAGTTGTATGCTGGCACCTTTTGAGGATAACCTTGTGGGAGACAGGAGCCTGAAAGTGCCAGGGAAGAGCCCTGTGGAGGAGGAGAAGGGGCAAGGCCTGCATAACAGGGCCAGGAGAGCTGCCAGGGCTCTGGACATCACACCTGGTGTTGGGAGAGCAGCTGCAGCACTGCAGCCGGCAGTGTAAGGGCAGCTAAATCATCTTCTCCCCCACTTTCCTCATGAGCAACCAGGCTGAGATCCACGGGCTGCACATAGTCCCCATATACACAAAGCCCAGAAACATCTGGACATGGAGCCATTCGTTTGCAGGGCCTAGTGACAGCTGCTCAGGAGCTTTGGGCAGGGGGAGACACACCACGGTGTGCTCTTTAACTCCAAGGGATGGTCTGAGCAGGTGGGCAAGGCAGGACTTTCACTGAAGCCTGGATGATTTGGGCACAAGCCCATTACTTCCCCACCTCCCCATCTGTCAAAGAGAGGGGATGGTATTTGCAGGTCTGATGGGGACTCATGACAGGCAACACCAAGGCACTGGACTGGGGCAATGAAGGCTTTCAGCTGGGCCACTAATCTCCTCCTAATTCCCAGGCAAGTCATCGCCCCTTTCACTGAGTCTGTGCATCCATGCCACCCGTCTCCAAGTGCCGAGGCTAAGCAAGGGCACCGCAGGGCTGCACGGCCTTAGCGACAGGCTGCACAGAGCTCTGAGCACCACCGAAATTGTGAGACAAGGAGGAGGAGGGCACCAAAGGCAACCATTTAGGACACCAGCATTTCTGCTCGCCCACAACACACACAGCCAGAGGGCTGGGGGAAGGGCATCTGTCTTCTCTCCTTTCCAGAAATGGCTTCGAGGCAGGAGGAGGTGCTGCAGCCTGGGGTCTGAGAGCCAGCAGGAGCTGCAGAGGAGAGGGTGTTCAGGGCAGGCCAGCTCAGGATGGGGAGACAGCAGCCAGTCCCCACAGGGCTGTGCCAGGCCACAATCTCTCTTGTGGATGGTGGGAGTCTCCTCCCCAGAGCATGCTGCAGCTTTGATGTTACATAGCTGCTGATAAGCTTTTGAACCTCTCTCCAGGGTCAGGGGCAAGTGCGGGAGAGGCATGGGCACGTCAGAGTCCTAGTGGGCATCTCCAGCCTGAGGAGGATCAGTAAAGCTGCGTGCAGGCCCCCGAGACGGAGATGCATGTAAGGAGCACATGACAGAGGGCCAAGACTGGGGGATGCGGGCAGAAAGCGCCCAGGACTAGAGGGGCAGAAAGGACCCTGCAGGTTGGGATGGAGCGGGGTGGGCACCGGGAGCAGCTGCGTGGGGAGCACCTCGAGGCCCCTTGAGCAGCAATGGGCTTTGCCTCCACGCTCCCATCCCCCCGCGCCTCGCTCACGATGAGGTAATGCAAGAGGGGAAGCCGCTTCTCCTAAGACAATAGCTCCGCTGCGCTGCAGAGGATCCCGCTCTGGCAGGAGGAAGCCCGTGCCCTTGCCTCACCCGGAGAAATTGGCCAGATGCCGTTGCCATGGCAACCGGGCCTGCAGAAGAGACAGGTTGCTTAAATCTGGCCTGGTGCTTTCTTCATGTGGGAGCAAGAGCAAGCTCCCAAGCTCGCGCTCAGCGTCTTCCTCAGCGCCGCAGAGGCAGAGCCAGCAGCAGTGGCAACGAGCAAAGGACGCAGTCCCTGACCCTGCCCGGCAGCCCCGGGTATACGGAGCAGCAGGAAGGGCCAAGATCAACGTGAGCAAAAGCACCCCCCTAGTCCTGGGTAAGCTCGAGGACCCATCGCCCCTGGGGGTTTCCATCCCCGGGGAAGGGGTAAAGCTCCTCAGGGTGGAGCGTGACCCAGAGCTGATGGGGCAGAAGGCAAGGCCAGACAGAGACTAGGGCTATGGCACTCGTGCTGCCTGTCCGTGGCTCCGATGAAGGTGGCGCTCCTGCCGATGGTGCTACACACCGCTCTAGTCTCCCCCCCAGAACAAGTCGTTTGCAGAATCCAGACAGCCGTTTGTGGGGGGTGTCTGGATCACCACGTGGGAGAAAGTGGAGAGGGCCAAGCTATACAAAGCAAAATGGTTCAGAGGCAGAGGGATGCCAGACGTCCTCCTCTTCCTCTGGGCCGAGGACATGAGCCAGGTTTGCAAACTGGCAATGGGTGGAATCCAAAACAGCAGATCTGAGCCTGCTCCGCACTCGAGTCTGCTCCACATGCGAGCTGAGGTGCCTGGCACTGCGGCGCATGTATTTGTATAGACGGCATAATGCGCATCAGTGCTGAGAAAATGGTGGTGGTGCGCCTTTGAACTAAAACCCCTTTCGTGTGTTTTAGTTCAAAAGTGCACCTCCGTTTTTGCCATTTATATAAATGCATGCACTGCAGCACTGGGTGCTTTTAAAAGTGCCTGACTCAAGCATGTGTACAAATGCCCCATGGGTGAATTTACATGTGCTTTAGTTAATGCACATTAAATCTAATACCTCCACTGTGAGGTACTAAGAAAACGGGTGTTTGCCTGACTTAATATGCATTAACTAAAGCGAACACTTTTAAAGTGAGGCTTAATGCACATTGACCTATTTTAATGTGCATTAAATAAAAGGCACATTTTTTAATGTGATGCTTTAATGCAAATTAAATAGGCTAATGAGCATTAAAGTGCACGTGTAGATGTGCCCAATGGTTCAACATGGTGAACTCCACCAACACGTCAGGGGGAATCCAGTCCCAACCCCTTGGAAGGGGGTAGGGTGGAGTTCAGGGGACTTGGGTCAGACATGCTGAGCAATGTGTCTTGAGTACGTAACATGGAGGTGAGAAGCAAGGAAGGCTTTTTGTGGATAAGATCGTTCACTGGACCAACTGCAGAGGCATCTAAGGTGATCCCAACTATGCCCTCGGTCCAATGAAAGACCTCGCCTCATGCCTAATTCCTGGACAACAACATCACTCCAACCCTACCAGGTCTTGGAGGTGGCAGCCATGTGCACACAGCCCTCCCACTCCCTGATCAGGGCTCACAACAGGGTGGGAGGAGGAGAAATATTTCTGATGGGGCCAGGAGGCCACTCTGAAGGCATGGCCTTGGCCGTGGCTATTGAGAAGTCACAGCAGTTTCTCTCTTGGTCAGCAAACAGTGCTGCATCACCACGGCTAACCTTGCTTCCCAGGCCACAGAAATGCCCTGCTTTGGGCTGAGGCAGTCCTGGGATGGGGAAGGAGCCAATGATTTCCCCTTGAAGTGTGAGTTCCCCTGCAACTCCTGAGTCCCAGCCAAGCTGGAACTGCCAGCAGCAAAGTGATGGCCTGGCAAATGGGTCATCCAGCTCCAGACCTGTTTGTGCAAACCTAAGCTGAGTCTGGGGTCATCCAGACTGTGAGAGCTCAGAGCAGAGATGCTGACCTCTCCCGGCTTCAGTGTCCATTTCATTTGCTATTGGGTTTGATGCAGAGCGCAAAGGTGCTTCCTCAGCCTCAACGACAGGAGGAGACCTTTTCTATCCAGGTTTCTAAAATGACTAAGAAAGACAGCCATCAGAAGTGACACAGGCCAGAAAACCCCAGCGGCAAACCAGCAGTCTGCGGCAAAGAAGCACATGACTTTGGCTTTCTTGAAGCACTTTATGTGCAAGGGTTAAGAGATTTGTGTCTGCTAAGAGTAAATGCTCCTTAATTCCCTTCAGCAGTGAAGGAACAGGTCACCGATGCTGCAGACTACATCTGCCTGGTCACCTCATTTTTTCAGTCAGGGAAATACAGGCAGTCCTCGGCCTTATGACAAAATTGGTTCCTGAAAACCGCATATTAAGTTGAAACATCGTAACTTAGAACCGATTTTCTCATAAGAAACATTATAAATGGGGGATTGGTTCCTGAACCAAGGCCCGATATTTCACCAAAAATTCTGGGGTATTTCACCAAAAATACCCCAGAATTTTGTACTTGATCAATTATAGATGAGTAATATAGCTATATTAATATTGTAAATAGCAGTCATATTGATTTGGAAGGACTTCTTTGAGGTGACTTTGCTGGACTTTGCTGGACACCACCACAGGAGGGGAAGACTTTCAGAAAACCCTGCTCTACAGAGCTGCCAAGGAATATGGTTAATTTGCTGTCTCGTGCAGGAGTCAGCTGGCTGGGCTCTGAGGAAGGGACATCTAAGGAAGGCATCTAGTGATGAGGTGCTTTAAAATGGGGCTTCTGGGGCACCACTCTACCTCCCTAGACACGTCATGCCTTGAAAAAGCCTGTATGGTCCTTCACACTCATTAATTTTGCACAACTGCACAATGGCTTAAGGGGCTAGGAGCTACCACAAAAATGTTCAGGTGCAATCAGAGAATCAGGAGCAGCGCCTCATTGTCAGTGAAGACAGGAAATTGAACCAGGAGAGCAAAATACGACCATGTACTACGTATGTCAGCCAGCGACCTGCAGAGAAGGTACACTTTGTTGTCCCCTACGTCCTGCCTATGGGGAACAGCCAGCCAATTTGCATTAAACTCAGCCTTCATGGCTTCTGGTCAGTGTTAAGGTGTTTGGGGACACTGTAAATGGCTGGTGTATTTTTCACCAGCACAGTGCTAAGACTGCTCTGTGGAGCAGGGTGGGAAGCCACATGTGTACTCATAATAGCTGGAGAGAACGACTGTCAGTGCTGGTCAGACCTCCCAGCTCCCAGCTGCTTCTCTGTGCCTGCCTTGCTGCCCCCACAGGGGACCAAACCAAGCACTGCCCTCAGGGATCCCCTGGACATTCCTGTCCAGGGGAGGAAGAAATGTTTGCAGGAAAACCAGGAGAGGGGGACCAGAGACAGGTGGTGCAGAAGCAGAGAAATGGAAACTGAAATGAAGAAGTATACAAATGTTCACATCCACTGCAGCAAGGGCCCACAATACATTACAATGTTAATGGAACTACTTTCAGGGACTCTAAGTGCAGGAAGGAGAGGTATCAGGCAATGGTGCCATGGCACCCCGGTTGAGAATCACGGCCCTGGTTTTAGTCTTTGGTACCTGCTCCCGGACAACTTGCTCTGCACCACATCATATTAAAGCCTCTCCATCCTGTTGAGTCATCACCACCCAAATCTCTGCTCACATCTCCTTTTGCCATCAGGCCTACCCCAGCCCCAGCTTTCCCTGCTGCAACATTGCCCCACATCCCACCTGACAAGGATCTCTCTCTTCTTCAGCTCCCACATCTTCCCAACATTACCAGCTGCCTCCACCAGTTAGTCCTATGCATTTGCCTGTGTTAGGACCTGCTATTCAGAAGCCCTGAGCACTGACGACACCCTTTGAGTTCAATGGTTTGTCATCGCATCCAAACATTAGGCCCTTCAGCACAGAGGCTCTTCACAGGGGTAGGACCATGTTGTGCATCTGTGCTCTGCACGGCACTGTGTCCATGTCCAGTGGGGTAGAAACTCCTACTCATTCAAGCTTGTGAGTTGGAAAGAGAAGGCGAGTCCCAGAAACATGCAGGCCACTTTTCTAGGAAGTATTGCACCAGTTTAACTTAACTCAGTTTTCATACTGGTTTACTTAGACTGGGGAAAACCCGTGTGAATACTTTTTTTTTCAGATTAAGTATGACTTTTTATGACTTGACTTAGTCCATCAATTGGGAAGAGGATTATGAGACCCAGAAGTTGTTTTCAACTGAAAATAAGCATCCACGCAGCAGTTGCCAACCCACTCTTAAGTTCACAAGTGAGCTTAACCAGTGACAGTCTTTTATGTGGACTAGGAAGGAGTAAGATGCACAAGCATTTCTGCCACTTGATGCACAATTAGATTGATAACAGTTTAATAACAAGGCATACATAACAATATTGTTTTTTGTAACCTGAACTGCTCATCACAGAACAAGTGACTTGTCCTCTTCTGGACTGATGCAGAGGCTGTATAGGTTTCCCTCATTTTATGCGAGTTTTGTATGTTCGAATTTGCTCTTATGTGATGTCTGTTTTTATACCAAAAATTCATTACAGCTTTTCCTTGCCAACCATGGTTTTGAGTATCCACACTTAATATTCTCTATACCATTTTGGCTACCATGGTATACAGTTTTGAGTAACCAGCGTTTTCCGTGGCCACGCATCAGCCCATTACCTGCCATTTTTCCCAGAAGCTTTTTGTCTTGCCAAGCACAGTTTTGCCAACCACAGGAACTTTCAGGAACCTAACCCCGGCGGCTGGTGAGGGAAACCTGTATATGCGAGATGAATTCACTCTTATGTGATCGGCGTGGTGGAAGCCCGCAGTCAGCTGCTTTGTGTGGTGCATTGAGGGTGTGATGTGCAGCAAAATATAGTCTCCCATGTGGATCTGCACTCCTCGCTCGTTGTCTGCGATGCGTTTCTGTAGTTGCCACCCCCACATTCACCACCACCCTGTGGTTGTGTGTACTGTCTGCTGTTGGTGAGTACCAAAATTGTCTTGTAAAAGTAGTAGAAATGGGTCTGGGGGTCAGTATAGTCAGGGTCTTGGAAAGTATCCTTATTTCTTACATTGTAAAGTGGGTTCCCTTTATATGAGTTTGAGTTATGCGCCGTTTTCCAGGAACGCATGCACCGCAAAAAACGGGGGAAACCTGTATTAAGGACTACTAAAAACTTACTGCAAGGCTTTGCCTTACAGCCATAAGGGATCTGTGGTATTGGATGCCCTCTAGTGTCTATTCCTTGTTACTGGCAGTCTGTGGGCAGCAAAGCTGATGAACCAATCGACAATCAGAGAAATTCTACCTTTACCCATTTTGAAATAAATTGCAACCGCCTGGCTCTTCACTCCATTTTTTTAACCTAGGCAGAGGTTAAAATATTCAATTTAACCTTATCAGCTATTCTTCTGCAGGGCTCATGCAGGTATTCATGGGCAGCTAGAAAACATGCCTTTCCGAAATGAAAAATATTTCTCACCTGTAAATCCACCATTTCATATAAGCACACAATCCACCCATTTAAGCACTGCTGGGAAGATGCTACAGTGAAGGAAGCTCTCTCGGGGGGCAGGAAAAGAAGGGAGTCTAATAATCCAGTACCTCAACACTAGCAAAGCCCAAGCGTTAATGTATGAGAACCTGATTCTGCATCAACATTTTTAGGAAGTGATAGAGCACTTGGTGGGGTGTTTTGATCTCATTCAGAGAGCAGATAGGTCTGGAGAGGTCCCCGCTGCCCACCCTGCCCCATAAACATGTTTGTATGGTGAGAATGGACACCATCTGCCAGACTGCTGTGCTCAGCTTGGAGAGAAACACTCAGTGCTTCACTTAGGTAACCTGAGGAATCTAATATCCAGGAGCTGGGAGACCTAGAGTGTATTTTAGACTCTGCCTGAGAGCTTAGCTGTGTGTCTGACTTGAGAAATAATTACTTACCTCTGGGCCTCTGGTTCAGATCAGTAAAATAAAGATAAAAGATAAAAAAAGAAAAGAAAACCCACATACCTACACTGTAACACACTTAGAAAGCTACAGGCTAACAAGTGCTACATTTAAAGCATCGTCATTCTATTCTTCCATGATTTACTAGTTTACGACACGTAAGGAAATTCTCTATAACATATTTCATTGACCTGAAAATGTTTTCATTCTGAGGGGACCCGGTAGAAGAGAATCGTGGTTGTAAGCTTTCAAGCTGTAGGGGACTTAACTGCAAAGAAACTCGCACAACGTGCACATGGTGTGCCCCTCGGGATGCGTGGGTGAATATACCCTGCTTCCAATAACAATGCCCAGTTTTCTCCTTTTCTCCTGGGAGCCATGGACCCCCCCCCTCCCAACCCCAAGATTTCTCTCCTTCTTAACTCTCAAGGAGATGGGCACAAATCAACTTTGAACTGTGGGTCACCAAAAGGGTTAAAAAATGGAAGGCACAGGATTAAAAAAAAGAGAACAAACTCTCCAAGCAGACCAGTATTTGATTGGATTAAAAAAAGTGTATTGGACGTCCAATACTAAATAATAAACATGAAGTTATTTAAAAAAGCCATAGAGTATACAGCAAATACTACAGAAAAGCAAAAAAAAATTGTACAGAAAGGTAGAAGTCTACAGCAGTCCTCAAAATTCGCCTACATCAGAATCATAAAACAATATACAGGGTTTTTCTTCTTTTTTTTTTTCCTCCAAATCTCTCTGAAGGAAGCTGCCACTTCACAGCTTAACTAGGACACTACAAGATACACAATGTTCCAAATTTAAAATCACAGGATATGTAAGAAAACGTAGCGTTAAAATGTGAAAAAGTGCAATACAGATTGTACACTGACTTGAATAAATGTTTTTTCTTTTTTAGTTTAACCTTAAAAAACCAACTTTGAACAGTTGTTTTATCATTAAAAATATTCCCCGCTCCCCAACTTCAATGGCAATATTAACATTCATGGTGTTATACATAAGTAGTAATATTCACAAAAACCCACCAGCTAAGAATACTGAGTACATGATGGCATTCTTTGGGTATAGGTAAGAAACAAAGGAAAATGCACGTACACCCACTGTCAGAAGAGTGCGGGTGTTCTGTTAATTAAAAGTAAATTCAGTAGCTTATTTTGTCCTGAATTGTATTGATTAAAGGTTTAAACATCTATTTTTCAGGTGGCCCAGGGTGTTCAAATGTTGCACTTTTCACTGATCCCTCCCCCCTCGGCCCTCCTGCCCAGATAATAAATAACACCAGCAAATCTGCTAGACATGGCAACACACAAGGGGTCCAGGAAAAGAAAGGAAGTCAAATTCCAAGCAAGTCTCAACTAGCGGTACTTTCCAGTGTTATTCACTGGTTCCTCTCTCCCTTAGCATTAAGGACCAAAAACTGGCCCAGGGGTCAGCTTAGGGGTAAAAGATCAATAAAATCAGTCTTATCCCTTTCTTTATTAAATTAATCTGACTTATTTTGTGTTAAATGTTCTAAGAGGCATGTCTCCCAGAGAGCCGGGCAGTCTTCTGACCAAAGGGCCCTGAATGCCGGAAGAACTCTTAAACTTTACCTCCTTCATCATTAATTTAAGCTTTCAAGATCATCCATACAACTGCTTAGGCAGAATAGATTCGACACATAAAAAGTATCGGTATATTCTTGTTTTCCTCTCTTCTTAAAACCAGACACATGCATATCAACTCCTTGGGCAGCTAGTATTTTCCACTACTGATGCCAATTGTCATTTCAGGGCATGGCCAAACTAAGCAGGCCTACAAAGAGAAAACAACCAACCAGAACAGCTCTCCTCTTTTGGGAGCTCCCTTTTAATTTCCCTCCCTCCTAGACAGATGTGTGAACAGCACCTGAGTCACTAACACTGATTTCTTTTTTCAAATGTTTTTAAAAGTGTAAAAAAATACATTTTGCCTTGATTGCAGCTGTACATTTAGGATTCTTTTCAAAGCCTTGTTTGAATGGCCTGGGACAGTGAAACCACATGCACTGACCCAGCTGACAGGCCCTACAGGTGGGGTTTTAGTGTTTCCAAAGGCAAGAAGTACTGCTGGATTAGAACAGGTCCACCTTTCTCTGCTTTAGGAGATCCAGATAAATTAAACGCCAGATTTAAGCACCATAGCAGCAGAGAAAAGTGCTGTGCAAAGGGTGCACTGCTGACTGCTATAAGTTCGAAGAGCTGAACTAATGCTCAGATTGCGCTTCAAAATGTTAAGATCTATATGGCCTTTAAATTATAGTCATAAAACAAAGAAAGCACTGTTGCCAAAATAAGATCTAGTGCCTTTAAAAATAAAGAAAACTTCATAGGAGGAACCCCCCAATGGTTCTAAATGACACCGTATGTGTTTAAGTTACACGAAAGGACATCACAGAGGATGCTTTCATTTTTGTCAGTCTTCAGGTCAACGAATAAAGACTGGAAAACAACAATAATCAACTTCTCACTGGCTCCCCCCCCCCTTCCCCAGCTATTTCCCCTTCTCCCCCCACCCGCCCAATATTGAAACTGCACAAAAAGCGACAAACAAGTCTTTGAATGTTACATTTCAATTCAAACAGACTAGTAATCTCACAGTGATGAGAGGAGAGAGTCAGGCTTTTAATAATTATAATATAAAAATAATAAAAAAGCTTACAAATAGCAATGCAGAATCCCAAAAGGCCATGGATTAACTGCTGGAAGGGGATGTAATTATACGCAGGATAAAAAAAAAAAAAGAACAAAACAGAACAACCCACGCTGGCAATGAATTTCCATATACAATAGAACAAGCAGTCAAACGTCAGGCTAGGCTGTGGAAAACAACAAAGTTCTTCTTTTTTTTTTTTTTTCTCAGAGTACACATTTTTTTCTTTTTATAAAAAAAGATAAAATAAAAACACACAAATAAAATTGTACATAAATGCAAATGTCCAACACTGAAAAGGCAGGGCAATCACACCACTGAGACAAAACCTGACCAGAAAAAGAATGCAAAGTCTGCTTTTTTATTTTTATTTTCTTTCCGTTTGTCTGGATAATAGATTTCAGCTTGATCTGTCCCATCCTGCATGGTCTCAGCAGGCAAATGGAATTCAACTTGGCAATGACTTCATTTTAGGACAAGGACGAGAAAGGTCATCTATTTAACTGGCATTAGCATTTAATGCACTGGTTGGTTGGTTTGTACTGTGTGTGTTCTCATGTTCTGTCCTTCCCTTGCTCTGTACAATTCCTTGTGTTCCAAGGCTGAGTCCCAAAACTTGTAAAACTGGATTTGGAGTCATGTCCTAGTGAAGGTGGTCATGCTGTAGTGATGGCATTAAGGTCCTTCATCAGTCCTTCCAGGTGGGCCATCTCTTTGGTCAGCTCATCCGGTTCATAGTTCTGCAGGAGATTTAACAGGGTTACTGGACAAGATGAGCTGCCTTCTTTAAGGAGAAGGAAATGGGCAGTGGGAGAAAGCACGGTCAATGACTATGTAGAACATGACTTTGAACCACAAAGAAGCAAAGCCAAATTTAGAGATGGGGAACTGAACACACAAGCAGAAACAAATCATTTGTTAAATGTCAGAAAGTTACGAAATTGATTCACATGTTCATTGGTTTTAGGCCAGATGGCATCAATGAAAATCTAGGGTGAGCTCATGTGTAACACAGACAATGGGATTTCCCTGAATTAATTCTGGATTCAGCTTCAATGGCTCTTCTTGACCTAGAGCATCTCTTTGTAACAAAAGTATCCAATCACAGAAAAGCAGGGCTAGAAAGGACTTCTGGAGGTCATCAGGTTCAACCCCCTGGTTCAAGGCAAGAACTTCCCTATCCATACCATCCCACACAAGTACTTGGCCAACTTATTCCTACAGCCACACAAATAACCCTGTCACACAACTACAAGGGACATTACCCCCAAAAAGGCAGGAACACCCTAATCTACCACAGGTAAAGCATGAGGATGATAGCACTCAGTGCCCCACCACTGCAAGGGTTGTTAAAATACACTCGAGAAATCCAAGGAAGAGGGTCATACCCCAACTACAAAGGCAGGCAAGTGCCCCAAAGTCCATACCAATGCAATTGTGGGGTAAAATTCCTTCCTGACTCCAAATGTAGCAATTGGTTTGACACTGAGCACTGGAGCAACATCCTCTAAGCAGGAACCTCTGGGGTTTTCGTTTCAGCAGCAACACTTGCACACCCTTGTCAAAATCCCCCCCTCAGCTGCAGCCAACATCCAGTGCGCTCCTGAGGAAGGTAAAAAAACCCCAACCCTCTAGCACCTGCAGCAACAAGAGGAGAAAAAAGGTCCTTCCCAGACCCATGTGGCCACCAGCAAAGCACAGGCGCATAGGAAAAAACGAACCCCTTCCACTGTTCTGCAACCTGGGGACAGCACAGACCTCCACACATCACACCCCCTTTCTGTTATCCTTTCGTCTCCATAAACTTGTCTCAGCAGCTTTAATTTTATTTTGCAACTAAACTTGCAAACATTGAGGGATAAAGAAAGGACCCTTGATAGGTGGTATTAATAGTTAATTAATCACGCTTCTTTATTTCTAGTTTAAATCCATCTGACTTCAACTTCCAGGCAGTGGCTTTCACTGTACCAGTGTCTGCTAGGCTGAAGGGTCCTCTTGGCAAATTTCTGTTCCCTAGGCAGGTACTTATAGACTGTGATACTGAACATCCCCATTGATAAGCTAAATAGATTGAGCTCTTTGGATCTGTCACTATCCTTTTTCCAGTCCTTTAACCTCTCTTGTGACTCCTCTTAGAACACTTTCCAGTTTTTCCACTTTGAAGTGTTAGCACCAAAACTGGCCAAATTTTCCAGCAGCATTTGTCTCAGAGCCAAACAAACATGTAATATAACCTCTATATTCTCACTCAATACTAATTTGTGTATAAATCCAATAACCTATTTCTAAGCACTTGGAGGACAGCAAAGTGATCAGGAACAGCTAACGTGCATTTGTGAAGAGCGAGTCATGCTTAACCAACTTGATTTCCTTCTATGATAAGGTGATGGGCTTTGTAGCTCTGGAGTGGTGCAATACACCTCAACTGCAAAAAGGACCAGAAATAACTGTCTCAAGTTGAAACAAGGGAAATTTAGTTTCAATATTTGAAATAACTTTCTGATGATGAAGATGTGATGGTTAATCACTGGAACAGGCCACCTAAAGAGGTTGTTGAATCTCCTCCACTCCAGGTTTCAAGAGCAGGTTTTCCAAGCACTTGGTTGGGTTGGCTAGACAGGGATTTAGGTGATTACCCACCATAAAGCCTAAGTCTTTTTCAGAGTCATTACTTCCCTACAGTCCCCCATGCTGTAAGCAAGCTTAAATTTTTTCTCCCTAGATGCAGTGCATTACTTTCAGGTGTGCTGAAGTCCATACTGCTTGCACACATCCAAGTGACCTGCCTTCTGTGTTGTTTAATGTTCCCCTCATTTTTGTGTCATCTGTCAATTTTAATGGTACAAAAAATGGTCCTCAGAGAACTTTAATAGACGGGCACTTGGTCCATGGTGAGTCCTTGCTTATAATTACATTTGAGAACTATTGTTTAACCGGTTTTTAATTTTTTAGTGTGACACTGGTTTTGCATTATGTTGCTTTCTATGAGGATGTCATGTTGCACTAACTCAAAGGACTTACAGGAGTCTGTTGTATCAACAGTACTGCCTTTATCAACCAACCTCATAAAACATCAAGTTAGTTTGATGACCCATTATCCACAAATGCATCTTGATTGGCATTAACTATATCACCCCCCTTTAAATCTCCAATAATTGAATTTTGTATCAGCTGAAAGGACAATGAACAGAGTAAAACAGTGGTGGGCAGAGGGGTACAAGAATCAAGCACGGGAACAAAACACATATTAAAGCATGTAGAATTCAAAGCAAGACAGGATGAATTAGCAACATGCATGTGATAAAGGAAAAAGAACAGAGGGGAAAAAGGAAAGAGAGAAGAAAACAAATACTTCAGTTTAAGCCAGCATTTCCTGCACCCAATAACATCTTAATAGTAGAGCAAATGCAATCATTCTAAGTGCTGTGGTACCTTTAACTACAAAAGATTTTAAGCCAACACTTTCACAGTTGGATACCTAAAGTTAGACTCCTCACTTTGAAAAAACTGCCTGATTTCAAAGTTGCTGAACACCTGCAGTTCCCATAGACTTCAGCAGAAGCTGAAGTTACACAAACCCTCTGAAAGTCAGACCAATTTCAGTAGGAGCCTAAAGATGAATTTAGGGTCACAAATTTAAACACTCTGGCTTTAATCCTAATCTTTCATTTGTTTAATGGACACTTGGGACACTTCATATTTGGGATGAAACTCTGTAGCAAGATGTGAGACTGTAACTGCATGACTTCTATTAAGTTCAGTGAAAGCACACAGACAAACCCAGGCACACCCCAGTCACAGAACATGGATCAGGAAATGAAATGCTAATGTGCGCACAATCACAGCAAGTGTGGCTGTACAGTACAGATAACAGCACTTGGTAGGGGATATTACTTTAGAAAGCAGTTCTTCTGCAAATACAAAAGTCTAAGAACAATCTTCTCTTCTTCTGCCCCTCCTTCCATTATGACAGGCTTGGGGAAAGCAAAGCCTCGGGTAGCTCCTCCTTCTCTTTAAGTAACCAGGATCATTATCCCCACATTCTGGTAACAGAGCTTTGGTTAACCTGGGATTATGCTGTATTTGAACATTTTCAGCCTCTGCTCATTAGGCCCTTGACAGCTGAAAGATACCGAAGTAGCTCACGTTTGGCTCTAAGTTACTGTAATTCCCACAGGGGACATCAAGACAGATTCACTATAGTTTGATAAGTGCTGGCAAAGAAAGCTATTGGTGGTTAAGATACTTACGCTTTCCGAATCCTCAAGCATTCGAGTGGTCTCTTGCACATCAGGGGCACTGGGGACTACCACTGGCATTGGAGGTCGAGTTCTTCCTAAAGTCCCAATCGATGCAGTCTTCACTGAGTGAACTGGATGGTTGGAAGCTTAAAAAAAAAGCCACCATGGTTAACTTCTCTTCCTGCCTAGGCAGGGAGACAGCACAGCATACTGGCATTCGCCACTGGAATGCCAGAATCACTGCTATAACTTACAGAGAAAGATCTTGGAAATGACAAGATGAAAAGAGGTCTGAGAACGCAAACATTTGCCAGAGGGTTAGAATTAATTAATTAACAGAAGTTGAATATCATTATGAATTACCCAACTATTCAAAATAAGAGGCCTTCAAAATTACATTAATGAAATACAGTCCAGTTGGCTCTCTCACTGAGTTTCACTCTATCCTTTCTCCACGTACAGGATGTGAACTGAAATTCTAGGTTTCCTATGCTATTTATTCCCCCCACTCACCTTGCTGGGACAGTAATGGTGTGCTTGGCAAGGCAGGGTCATATGTGGAACTGCTGGGTGGGACTGCTGGCACTGCAAAGCTCTTCAGAGGGTGAGAGGGACGGACATGGGCAGTAGGGAGGTTTTGACTTGAATCCTCCTCTTGTGCACTGGCCAGATATGATCCTGTGGCACTGTCTGGATCTTGATGGTCAGCACAGGTCTGAGATGAGGAAGCTGGCATCGTGTCTGTGCTAGGTGTGTTTCGAACAGATTCTACAATGAGAAAGTAAAATTGGGACTCATTTTCTTTGATGGAAGATTTTTCTTTGTTCATTGAGCAAGACAACTGAACTTTTTCTTTCATAGCATCCCAGTTGTACATCTCCCCGCTCCCAATGGACAAGCTCTTTTTCCTCAGCAACCTGCTTAAAAGCTTGGGAGTTAATTCACACAGGAATGGTACAATTATAACCCAATGGCATACTGTGCGACTGCTCTGCTTTAAGACATATGCTCATAACAATTCTCAGGGACAAAAAGTACCCAGCCACCCACAAAAAACCCACAGTTGTCTATGACAGAGCAGGCTTGAGCATCAAATAGTATCAGAGCAGGCTTGAGCATCAAAGCAGCACATAGTTAACTAGATGACTTGTTATCCTACCATTATGTGGTGCTGCAATGTTTCTGCAGCTCATTTCAGGCAAATAAAAAAGATGAGGGGGAGACAAAGTCTGTAATAATTCAGCTGTAGCTCTGGATTGCAATACTGGGCTGGGTATTTCTTTTTCTAAAACCTTAATGTCAAAAAATACGCAGTTCCATGCATCCTGCTGGATGACCTAGAGGGGCCTTTTCTCAATGAAATGGCCACAGAAATGATCTCTCCATACTTTTTCTATTGCCACTTGAGCACTTCCCTTTTAACTTTATTACTTTGCCTAAGTATTGTGACAGAACATTTAGAGCTTTTACTATGCCAAGTGGTGACCAGCCCCTTTTACAGTATTTGATTCAGAACATAACAACCAAAGGAAAGTCTAAGCAATGGGCATGCCATGTCATCCTACAACGATAATGCATGGCCAACAGCCTTTGGTTAGGTAATAACACGGCATATGATGCAAATACTTAGTTCTAATTTAAGACTAGAATATTTCCCAACTTCAGAATTATACAGAGCTATATAATGCTCCCGTTAGTGTGATATATGGGCAAATGATTATGCTGTTTCAAGACATAAGAATACGGGGACTGTACACAAGAAAAGATTTCTGATTGCAAGAGATGCCATTCCCATCATCACTTGAAGGGCATAAGAACGAGTAGTATTGCTCCATCTACATATTAGCATCCTCCTGCTATGTTTGAAGCTTTGCCTATCAACAACTAAGACATTCCAAAAAAACCGGTTTTGCTCGTGGTACCTCAATTAGGATTCAGAACCTGACAGACTAGAGAGGCACTTTCATCTTAAGATGTTTACCTATTTGTCATTCCTCCAGCATGCACAACAATGCTGTTGCTTAGATATAGTCTGCTAGTTTAGTCAGCCTATTGCAAACAACTGTACTTACACATAATTGTACCTCAAGCCTGAAAGCAGTCTGTAGAAAATGTCAAGATTATATGCATATTTCAGAAAGAAAAACTAACATTCAGCTCTCAAAAGCACAGGTTCAATGTTTGCCTCCTCCTGCTGTTTAAATGAAACTAAAGTTATTAGTTTTTTTAATGTAAATTAAATGGAAACTGGACGTTTCAGATTTTAGAGATGGCATATTATGTGACTTCTACTATGCAAATTCATATTTATACACATTATAAGGCATTCTTTTAAAAGGACACTATCAACTATCCCAGGCCCAATGTTCATTATGTGCAAAATTCAGAAGCTTGGCTAAAAACCTTTCTAAATAACAAGAGATTTGTACATTTTTGGCAAGTCCTTCAATTGCTCAAAAATAAAACATCAAACTGCTAATTTTTCCATTCCCTTCTTGAGTCTTCCTTAGCAATGAAGCAGCAAACACTGTTTCCAGAGTTGGTTCACACTGCTGAAGCAGTTGCAGTTATGCACAGCACATTTTTTTTTTTTTTACAAGGATAAGGTGTCATGCCAGTTGAAGTTGTAGCTGCCAAGCAAAAACACCAGACATTACTTTTAGGTTAATTCAAAATAAGGAGAATTGTTGTCTAATAAATGGAAAAGAAAAAGTTATCCATTGGACTCAGGCAAGTTATTTCACAGTAAAATCACAAGAGACCAAGCAAAGCAAACTATTAAATGACTTGAGTGTGCCCCTCAAAGCTCTGCTTTCCCCCACATGTTGTACGAATGGCTCCCCTTTCACAAGACAGCTGTCTGATCATTTCTCACCTGTAGAATTGGCCCTGTCTGAATGGGACATGGACGTGCCAATCGGCCATGGGTTGACCTGATGATGAAGATAGCTGCGAGTTGGAGAAGCGAGGCTGCCGGAGTGGAAATGATGGTGAGGGTTATCGAGTGAATGGATGGGATGAGCACTAATCACAGCTGTGAATGAATATAAGACAGAAAAAATGCTTAACATACAGACAAGCATGCACACAAAGAAATGCACTGCAACCCTCCCTTCTCCCCCAGAGGTGCAGTACCAAGATAGGGAGCCATGTATCAGACTGAGAAGAATACCAAGAGGACTCTATCAAATTCCCCACTCACCCCCCTCCTTCCCCATCCCACATACTAATAACTGATAAGAAAAAGAGAAACAAAAATGAAGACAGCTCTTTTTTTTATGCTGATAATCTCTCTCTCTTGGAGACCTGCTTTCCTTGAAAGGCCTCTGCTACTCTTGAGAAAATTAAAGCATCCTCCCTTTAGAGCTTTCATTTCACACTCTAGACTGTAAACTTTAGACCTAATAAGAAGAATATAAACATGAGCTGAAACTGGGAAAACCATTTCAGGCTGAGAGAATTTAATTTCCCAGTGAGTGCAAACAAATATGAAATACAGTCTCTCTGCTTAATTAAATAATGCTAGACAGATGGTGACAAGCATGGGGTAAGACACAAAAGATTTGCTCATGCCCTCTGCTCAGAATTAGCAGTTTTTATTTAACATATTCAAACTGGAGGCCTTTTTTCTTCTCTCATTTTTCTTTCTGCTTGAGGGGCATGAACATTTATATTGCTCAAGATACCAGCATTGGTTGTGCATTCTTCCCAGATTATTCTGGTAACAGTAAGAGGCAAGGTTTTTTCTAATGCCAGGTCATGCTACACTATGAGATGCAGAGGACTGACTTTCACAGGATGTAGTTCTTTTGGCAGACTCCAACACTGGGCTGATCATGAAATGGGAAGAAAGGTAGGTGTAGGTACAGAACACAGGAAGAGATGCTAAAGGCCACAGCTTATTCCACCCTAAGGACAACTGAGCTGCAGTTGGTTGCTTTCTCAAATTTCAAGGTCCCTAAATATAGTGCTTCAAACTCTGCCATACACCACATGAATCCATAATCATTTAAAGCAGTTAGTATACTCAGGGCTTGCTGTCTGTCTTCATTCAATTTTGCATTCAAAATACAGTTATAAAGACACACGCATTGCCAGGTTGCTCAGCTTCTACCCATCCGTTCTACCCAACAGTGTATCAATGGGAGACAGGATGTGACTATATCTATAGAGGCAATATACTATATTTTCTCACATACAACATGCACCTTTCACCTTCCCTCCCATTTAAAATCAGCCCCCCAAAAGGGTGCATGTTTTAACAGGGAAGCTGTTTTCTTCACTGCTGAAGAAGCAAGCCTGGGGACACTGGGCATGCCTTGCAGCTGCCAAGATGTCAGAGTCCTTTGTTAACCCTCTTACGCCCTTAACTATTAGCTGGGTACTGTAGCTTGTGCCCAAAGCACTAAGTGACCTGCTGGTACTATTTTGATGAGGCTTGTGAAAACAACAATTCATTTACAGGAACTTGTATAAAGAACTATTTACAGGAAAGAATTATGTCTTGTTCTTGCTCTTGCAAGGGTTTGGGGCCTAGCCTTATGGGGCACAGGTAAGTTCTTCCGTGAACACCAGGAACTTCCTGGTGCCACACTTCCTGGACACTATGCTGCTAGGAGGACTTATTCAATGTCACACAGTTAGCCATGACTCTGGAAACAATTTTTTTTGAGATTCTGCCTTCCAAAAACAAGGTATGTTTTATTTGGGGTGTGATGCATGCATGAAAATATGATATTCAGAGATTTGCAGTGCTTGGGTGTAATCAAGTTTTCTCTCTCAGGAAATTGCCTCTACAGACAGGGCTAGACTCAGAATGGCAGGCAGAGCAAGGCACAACCCAGAATAGCAGTGGGAGGGGAGTGGGGAAGGACCTGAAGCAGCAG
>NW_017728911.1:3380234-3413225 GCF_001723895.1 Crocodylus porosus | reverse complement strand
CCGATCTGCAGTGGCGGGGGGGGACCATCCCCCTGCCCCCGTCATTTATGATAGGCATTTTGCTAGCATTACACAGAACCAGCTATATGAGCCTTGCATTACGTAAGTATCTGCCAAACAACAATTCAAAACTCCTTTGCTTTTTCCAAATCCCAGAGGAAAAAAAGGGGGATTGCAGTGTTTCCAGAAGATTAGCCAATGCTAATGGTAAGGGTCTGATGACCAAAGGCAGTACATGACCTATTTTGTGGGATAATTCCAGAGAACGCTGTCAGAGGATCATAGAGAAACAGCGCCGGGCAGGATCTCCACAGGTCAGCTAGTCCGACCCAGTGCTGAAGGCAGGATCATCTCTACCCAAACCGTCCCATGCAAATCCATAATCTGACCTTTTGGTAAAAAACTGTCAACCCTGACACGACACAAGACATAAAACCCTAACCTGCCACAGGTAAAGCAGAGGAACCAGCCATGGCAGCCAATGTTCTGCTTCTGTAAAGCCTGTCAATATACACTCAAGACATCCCAAACAGAAGGCTACACCCCCACTACAGAGGAAGGCAAAACCTTCCACAAAACGCCCACAGTCCATACCAATTGGACTACAGGGTAAAATTCCTTCCTGACCCCAAATATGGCAATTAGTCTGACCCTGAGCGGAGGGGCTTGCCCTCTAGCCAGGGACCTCCAGCATTAAGTCCCAGCAGACCCCAGTCAAAATCCCCAGCTTTGGGATTAGGATGTCACAAGCCATTGCCTGTTTATGCTAAACTCGGTCTACTTCGAGTATCAATTTATCAGGTTTCCTGACTTAAACAGCCTACAGCTTTATGGGTTAAAAAGCAACAGCTTAAGTGAACATGCAGTATAAGAAAAACTTTGGGCAGAAACCAGTGTCAAGAACCGTAAATGACTACATGAAAAAACGGATAAACAGTTCTCAAAGTGCTGAAAAAGGGATGTGACCCAGTAAAAATGGCTCTGTGCTTCCTGATAGTCTTTTTAAAATGTCTCTTCTCAGATGTCAAAGCAAAGGAGCCTAAAAGAATGGCTGCTATACAACATTTCTGTAATATGAGTTTCGTGGAACCAGACTCTTCCCACAAATTATTCCCAAATTGAATAGTATCCTATAGTTGCCCTAACAGATTATTTATAGAGATTACTAACTACATTCAAAAGATAAAGAAGAGGAGCTCTGATGACACAGATGTCTAGACTCCCTAATGGGACCCTGTATATCACAGGTGTCAAACATATGGCCTGAGGACTGACTACAGCCTCCACAGCCAGGTCACCCAGCTCACGGGCTTGATAGGGGGGACTTTGCTGTGGCTGTAGCCAAGTACCTGGGAAAAAGTTGGGGTGCTAGAGCCTCAGCAAAACTACAGGAAGGTGCCCAGCACTGTAGCCTATTCCCATGGCAGCAGCCATGTGTCCAGGATGTCAGGCCTCTTCCCTTTGGGTCCTGGACTGGAAGTGCAGGGGAGGTCTGTAGACCCAATCCGGTCCATAGAGCTGGCCCTGTACCATTCTTCTGGCCCAGGGGGCCAGCTGAGTTTGATACCTCTGCCATATATCATCTCTATGATACTTAAGGAGGAACAGTGGCAGTTAAGGTTGTTCTCTTTCATGATCCGCAGCAGCAAAAGTTTGATGTAACAAGGAGGTGATTTCAAAAGGAGGAGGAGGGTAAGGTACTAGTGATACCAACTCAGGGATGGAATACAAAATAGTCCTCTTTGGGCTTTGCAATGCTTTCCTGAAAAGAAGCTGCCTGCAACGTGAAGATATCCTCAAGGATAGATATGTTTGCCTCTTGTCACAGAATACAAACACCCGTTCTTGTGGTAAATTCCAAACGTAAAGGTTCTCCTATACAACGTAGGAGAAACTTGAATTGCAGACTCAGAGCGGTCTCTGAAGCATTATTGCTACCACACCTGATGTAAAATGTTTAAAAGAAAAAAAAAAGTTAAGTCTTAGCCTACTGGAATATTTCACTGACTATAAGAATAGGATCCTAACAGGTGGAAGCGCTCATAAATAGAATAGAAGTCTAAGTAAAACGCAAAGTCATTGTAACAATCTGAAAGATGCCCTTGAAGCGCAGGAAGATATTTGCATATCTCCTTGACATTCAGTACACTGCGTTACCCTGACACAGAGACAGCTGTATCTATGGCAGGTAAGAACTCAACCACAGACAAATGCAGTTAAACTTTCTGGGCCAGCATGCCTCTGAAGTGGAATAAAAAACCCCATAATCTGTTCAAGTGAACAGCATGTCCAATCTCAGAAAAGGACGTATCAGTGCCAGATTCAATGTTACTTGCCAAGATCATGTCCATGCCCATTTATTTCTGCCAACATTGTCATGTTGACCTGGCAACTATCTACACGGAGCATTGGACTCTGCAACCTCCCTGGAATAATTACTGCATCTATACCCATCAGTGTCAGACCCTAGTCATTCAATCACCTGCGCTATGCTATAAGCTTGATCATTTAAGATGCTGAGCATCCTCTGTGCCCCTGTGAATTAAACGAGAGTGGAGGGCACTCTGTTGAGTACTTGCTGTCTGGTGCTCTGCACGTTTCAGAATTTGGCCTTTTCTGTCTTTATTTGTAGATGCTCTTGCTCCATGCTGAAGGCCTTGACTTCTTTGGAAAAAAAAATCCATTCTCAATATCAAGAAAGAGCAAGGGAACAAAACTACCGGGGTCTGAATTTCAGGGGTAATGCAAGTCTGAAGCCTTTCAATGCTTCTTATAAAACATGGCATAGGGCAGAAGAGGGAAGTTTTCAGGTACAAGACTCAAGAAGCTCTTCATTAAGCATATACATTTAATAGCTCGCACAATTTTATTGATATCTATGCTAATCAAACCCTGCCCTAGCATCTCTTCCACACTTTCCCCAATAGAGGTAAAGCACTATTTGGAGTTTTTGTTCTGTTTTTACGCTAATTGGCCACCCTTAGAATTGGTAAATTGGTAATAATGGAACATAAACAAACAGGAGGCTAAAACATTCAGAAACTAAACTTTTCCTGTCATCTCGCTATCTAGAAAAGCAAAGAGGGGCCAGAAAACCAAACATGGGAGAGCTCATAGTTATCTATTTTCAGGCAAATAAAAAAGCAATAAAATGCTGGACTGTAGAAAAAAAGAACCAGTCTCTAAAACATTTCTCAAAACATCTGAGCATTTGCTTATGGGATTAATTATCTGGATGTAGAGAGATATGTAAATGTAATGTCTAAGCTCTGATTAGGCAGGTGCTGTGAAATTTAACCTCCCAGTTCTGTCAATACACATGCATGCACCTTCAGCCTTCCCATTTTATGCCTAACCTTGCTCTGCCCTTGATCAGACACTGCTTGGGCTGCTGAGGGGGTGACAAAAGCAGCAGCCCTGGGCACTCCCTGTGGTGGGGAAGGGAAGGGGAGGCATGAAAACAGCAACTGCCATCAGTACTACATCAGCTGGCATTGCCATGAGCCGCGGCTGTCCAGGGTGCAAAGCTGCCCTGCTATGCCTCTGAGTTGTGCTTGACAAAAGCACATGGTAGCTTTTGTGAAAAAGAAAAATATCTAGGAAGACCAACAAAACCCGCTATTTATTTTTACTCAAAACTAAGACAATGGCTCAGGTCAACGTCCTTAAGGACAGAAGTCAAATACTGTGTCCATTTTCCCTTTCCTCTCAACGAGGCTTTTTTGAACTGCAAGCATTGTTTGATAAAAGAATTGATCCTTAAAATATTCCAGAACGAAAGGAAAAGAATACAATGCTCCTTCTCTGGCAATACCTCCAATAAGTAACTGTTCTTTCCAAAATATCTAGTTACATTTTCTGAGCTACTTCTTTCAAAAAGTAGGTAAAGCTTACTTGCAAAAGATCACCCAGATCTTCCTGTCAATGAAATGAAGGGTCAGCATTCACGTATAACAAGGGCTCATTGCTCTCTTTTCAAGATGTTCTCATTACAGTCTAAAACAGCATTATCTGGGGGACATGCATGTGTTCTAGGAAAAAACTAAACTTATCATCCCTCATTTTGTTGTTTCCAGTTACAAACACATGCCATTCTTCCTGCCTGAGGTAGCTGGTAAGTAAAGCTGTTGACTTACGCTGAGGCGGCTGAGAATCAAATGGCATCATCATTTTTGGCCTCATCCCCCTTCTTCCTGCCAGTGTGGACATGCTGTCCTCCGACTCATGTCCTAAAGGAAGAAAACTGAAGATTACTTACTAAAGAACCAAGTCCTTTTAAAGTTGCTCACAACTGGATGATTTCACTGCTGATAAATATCTATATTTAATTCAGGATGCAAGAACAGGACTCTGCTCTTTGGGAACAGCTCTGCAAGTCATGACTAACAAGCAACTCAGGTTAACAGGCTAAGTAGTATCCTTCCACTGCTCTCTACTGAAAAGCCAGGAGATGGGCAGTGTACAAACACTCTGTTGTATTGGAACCAGGGTCTACACTTCCACAAGCTCAAGCTACAGAAATGCAGTAGTATGACCATTTCAGTCCTGTAAAGATGACTCTAAACAACCATTTTTTTGAACAAGGTCCTAATGAGATGTTTGTTATCAAATTCTGGGATTACTAACTTGTTATATTTTATTTATTTACTAGATGTGTATAGCACCTTTCCTAGGAAAGGCTCAGGGTAACTTACACTAAAGAGAATAAAATAGCTTATAAAAAAAGAGAACACAAAAGAGAACAAAATAACTTATAAAAGCAGACAGATCGAGTGTTAAAATAGAACAGAAAACCATTCTCCTTCCTTCCCCCTTCCCCAGTATGAAACAGTATCTCCGCTTAATCCTGCTTGCTAAAAGCCTGCACAAACAGGAAGGTCTTAGAGTGCTTTTGGAAGATGCCCAGACTTGGGGTCTGGCAGGCCTCAAGGACAAGGTTACTCCAGAGGGAAGGAGTAATTGCTGAGAATGATCTTCTATGCATTTTCGCCAGGAAAGGTTGGTGCATTGACAGTACTTGTAGGAGGCTGCTCTTAGGGATTACAATGGGGGAATAAGGGAGAAAGTGGTCTCTGAAGTACATATCAATATTGCAAATTAAAAACCAAAAAATCAACTCTTGTATTCTGATACATATATGAATCACTGAGGTATTTCCCCTACACACTAATGGATCAAGAGAACCATGAAAAACTAGCACTGAACTCAACCTGCTTATTAGGAAAATTAGAAAGGAATGCCTATTTTTAATAAAAAGCTTTACTATACTCTAAAAACAAATTTTTTTTTAGCTAAGTTAAAGAATTTTCTTTTTTTTTTTTGCCAAATACAGCAGTGATACATAGCACCTAATTTTACACAGTTAAAATCCAGATGCCAGGTCACTCACTCACCCCGGTAAGAGTTCCGCCTTTGATGGATATTGCTATCCATGGAATTGTCAACTGGTGTGATGTCTTGAGAGTTACGAGGAATTGGGGTGTCTGTCATGATCGGGTTGGGGTCTGGAGATTTATCAATAGGTTTTAGCTCCAGTCTCTCATGATGGATCCAGAGGTCTGGGGGTTTGACATCCTTGGAGTTTCCTTTGTATTTATGAGACCCATTCACTGATTTGCAGGCAGCTCGTTTCCTTGCAAAAAGAAAATAAATTAAACATTCTTAACCATATTATTATTATTGTTATTTTTACCTGTATATGAAAATTAATTTCTTTTTTGATCATTTTCAGATGTACTATCCAGCTGTCTGACAGCTATTGACTGGGCCAGACATGTGAATTCCACACTGCAAGGAATGGTACCATTGACTCTGTATGGATTTTTGTCTTAAAATCTTCTACAGGCTGCCAAAACAAAGCTTCCATTAACAAAATAGTAAGTGTCCAACCCTTATAGCTGTGAAGACACTTGTCTAAATGTGAAGCATATGCAAACCATGCTGTGTTGTAGTTTGGAGCCTGCAAAAACAGCTTCAAATAATAGCTGCAAGAGGGCATGAAAATATCCAATTACCTCCACAGCACGCTGACTCTAAAGCCTAACAACGAGAATGTTAATTTTACTGAGGTCAGCAAGCTCATCCAGCTCATGTGCCTACAAAACACTGTTGATTAAACAGAGACAGTGAAAGTGGTGGACTGATGTCAAGGATTTTTAGAAACGGAAGACAAGGAGATCAAAACACTGCCTCCATCCTGGAACTGGACAGAAAAGGAGGAAGGGTGTCTCTTCTGAATGCCTGCCAAATTTGCAAGAAAAGGTCCAATCTACATGTTATATTTATTGGATGATTAATCTTGTTAACTGTGCGATACAGAGTGGCTACAAGTGCAAATTAACTTTCCTGCCTTAAAAAGAATTGCTTGAAAATGCCTAATAACTTTATAGCTGGCTGCTATCCGGCTTTAATTTGCATGTGTAGGCAGTCTATGGGGAGACTGCAGCTGCTGTGATCTCCCAGGTGCCGCAGAGCACAGCGCATCCCAGGGTTGGGAGATCACAGTCAATGTGGTCTCTCAATTGCAGGGATGGGGGCACTCCACATACTCTGCACCTGGGGGACCACAACAGTACCCAATGGCTAAAGGGCCCGAGAGCCCCAGTCCTGACAGAGCTCTTGGTCCTGGCTGCCCATAGGGTGCAGCTGGGACTGAAAATCTCTGCTCCTGACAGAGTTCTTGGTCCTGGTTGCATCACACATGCAAAGGGGGCTCCCAGCCATGACAGCCTGCTTCTTGCTCACGCAACAGGTATCCAGGATTAGGGTACCCCTACACTGGCAATAAGGCACAACTGGATCTATGTGTGATTTTATAGATCACATAAAATCTTATCGCACCTTTACCTGCACTTGTAGAGGGGGCCAAAGATGAAGCTGTGCCTACGATAATTATACAAAGAAATTAGCAAACAGAGCCACACCAAGCAGTACATGAGTTGATGGAGAAGTTCCTCTTTCTATGGCCAAGGTACCCATAGGCAAATCTAGAATTTTGAAAAGGGGGGGTGCAGATGGTGAGGTACACTGTCACATATAAAAGAAAATACTATTTTCTGGTTAAAAATAGACTAGAAGCTTTACTAATACGGTAGGGGCCATGGGCTGCATTATTCAGTTTAAGATAGAAGCAAAACCAAATACAACTTCAATGGAATAAGTTAAAAACAATCTTCAAGGTTGCAAAATAGGAGCTTCATTACCAGGAACAGCTAGCAGACGGCACAACTGCAGAACAAAGGATAGCTCCATTGGTGGAACATTAAAAAGAGAGGGTCGTTAATACCTCTGAAATGAAGAGTTTAGAAAGAATCAGGTAGATTATAATGAGCCAAGAAGTCAATTGAATTCTTCTTCAGTGCCTGACTAGAAATGCTGCTCCCACGGCCAGGCAATCAGTTTTAAACTTTGGGTTGGCCAGGAATCAGGTGCACCAGTGCACCCTCTTAACCTGCCCCTGAAGGGAACCTGAAAAGTCAGAAGAAACTTCTCCGTGGGAAATGGAGCCAAATATAAAGGTTGTAGGACCTCATCTCAGTGCCACACAGGGCTTCAGAATCACTGAAGTTGTTGTTGCTCTCAAGTTCTCCTTCTTTCCTGTGAAGAAAACCCTTGTAAAAATCAGCTGGAATTTGGAAAACCCTTTTTTAATTCAGAATGCAGAATTACGCAGTGAGCCATTTCATAAACCTGCTTTATCTTAGCTGGTGCAGATTCAAATTTCATCTACTGTGGAGTTTTCTGAGTTGTTTACTGTTTAATCATGGTATGAGCACACTGGCTTAGAACTGTATATGATCCGTACTTTCTGTTTTCAAAAGTAATCTTCTATTGGTGAAGACAAAGAAATAGTCACTCTAAATCAGTCGGTATCGAAGTGTGGAACCCCGACAGGAATGACCCGATACACTGATTCCACATGCAACAGCATTCAGTGATGCATTCATAGCTGAGAGTTGCAAACGGATTTTCTTTTCAAGATTGTCAACCAATATTTCATAAGGATGCAAGAGTTTTATATAATGCAGAACACCTTCACTTTTCTCAGGCAATCTAAATTGCTATTAGAAGATGAAAGTTGCTTGGAGCCTAGTTTGGGAAGTTTTGGGCTATGCAAGACAAACTAAAAGATATTTTTTTGAAGCACATCCCTTAAGAAAATCAGAGGCTAGAGTTCTGTGCCTACTGTCTGCTTATTTCTGTGCAGTACCTAACAATGCGAGGAAGAGAGGGAAGATATTGATATCCAGGTAGTCAAGGACACAGGAGGAGCAAACTAAAGGAGCTTTAAAAAAGCAGGCTGTCTTTGGAGGACAGGAAGTCATGTAAGGATAAGGGATATGGGTAAACTTCCCTCTGGCATCTGTAAACCAACAATGGTGGATGCCTGGGAGAGTACTGAATGGAGGACAAATCACTCTAGAGATATCTGGTTCAATATATAGCATCCACCCCTGTCACTGTTGGAAAGATGGTCACAGTGGTCTGACTCAGTATGGCACTTCATATGTGCTTAAGTTGCTGGAGTGAGAAAGCAGCCTGGATACAGCATGCTGGAAATATCAATGGTTTAGGAAAGTACAGTAAAAAATTGGCAATGGGTAAGTCAACATGATTTCAGTATGAATAAGGACCTCAAGAGACTTATAAAGAGACAGCTTTTAACAATATCTGCTCAGACACTTTATAATTTGCTGAGGTGCTCAGATACCAAAGTGACAGCTGCTTTATATGAACCCGGATAAAGAATTGAGAGAGAGCTTAGGGAGCTGGATGACTCAATATTTCTGACTTCAGACAAAAGGTTAGCATCTATACTGAGAACATCAGTTGAATCAGACACACTGAATTAAGACAATTTCTGAGATCTAAGTTTTCAAACATGACGTGTCAGGAAATTCTGCGACAGCTGGGATTCTTGTCCTAACAGAGGCAGGTCAAGGATGGATGAGTGTGGGAGAACAACAGTGTTACACATCACTTCTGTGTGGATGAGACCTAATGGTGAAGCTAGCAAAGAGACATCAGAGAAGGAAAAAAGCTCCAATCAAGCTATGAGGTAGCTCAATAATGGAAGAAAAAAGGAAAAGTCCCTGCCAAAAAAAAGTACCGACTAGATCTCTAAGCTGCTGCACTGTGCTCCTGGTCCCATGCATGCTGTGGCTGTGTGCATGCATGGGGCATTTATTGGCCACATTATCAGCCGCATCAGGCAAAAAAGGCCAATTTCCAATGCTTTCAGTTGTCCCTATATTGGTGCTGATCCGATATGGGACCGATGTATTGGTCGGTGCACCTCTAGTATCAACTTTTCTTCCTCTCTCATTTACTGAAGTGTTAAGTATTCAGTAACATAGCTAAGGGAGGCAACCAGAGCAGCAGCCCCAGGTACTGGCTTTGTTGGGGGGAGTAGTGGGGGGGGGTGCAAAAGGCTCTACTGTTGCAGTGGTGGCTGACAGCACCACTGCAATTGGCATGGCTGGAGCTGACCCTGCCCTAAGTGGGGAGCTGCGTTGCTGTGCTACTGCAAATATGAGCACATATTCATCTAGTTTAAGGTCAGTGGAGACCATCAAATCACTAAGTCTTCTTTCCTAAATATCACAGGCTGTTAAATTTTATCCAGTTACTACTGAATAGAACCTAATAACCTGGGTCTGACTAAAACATATTATGTCCAGCTGACAAAAATCACGTCTGGGCCAGTGAATTCCAAGTCCAACTCCTATGCTACTATTCTGGACTAATACAAAGACTACAGAGTAGGGCTGTACAAATTTTTGCCGGCTGTTTTGATTCAAGGCTGTTTCAACTCATTTTGAGCTCAAAACAGCGAAATCGAATCAAAACAAAGGGCTTTGAAACAGCCTCAAAACAAAATGAGGCTAGTCAAAACATTTCTAAACATTTCAAGTTTCAAAGCAGCCAGCAGCCAGGTGGTGGGAGACAGGGGAGAACCAGGGCTGCACTGCCAGCAGCTCTGCAGCCCCGCATGGCTCAGCTGGGAGCACAGCCCTGGCTCTCCCCAACTGCTGCGGCTGGGCAATGGGAAGCCGATGACAGCACAGGGGAAGCGCTGCAAATCGGGCTGGGGAAAGGAACTCAGCCCAGCTGAACCGAGTTCCCCTCCCAGAGCTAGATCAGCCTGGGGAAAAGACCTCAGCCCAGCTGGGCTGAGGTCTTTTCCCCAGGCTGACTGTAGCACTAGGGAGGGGAACTGAGTGATCGGGCTCAGTTCCCTTCCCCAGCCCCAAGCGGCAGCACCCAGCTTCCCTCCATCATCTGGCAGGCAGATTGGGGCCCACAGCCCCAGGAGGACTGGCACAGCCCCCGCAGCCCTCCTGGGATTATGGCCCCCATCTGCATGTCCGATGAGAGAGGCTGTTTCGAGCTTCCCCATTACAGTGAATGAGTGAAACTTTGAAATAGTGTCACTGTTACAATGAAGCAAAACAAACAGCTGTTTCGAATAAAAAAAAATTGAAAAGAACGCTGTTCTGTTAAAACCTCGAAATTCAAGTCGAGATGGAACAGTGCCGTTTTGCACAGCCCTACTATAGAGCAAGCAGTGGAGGGAGCTGTATGGTGAAATGGATCATCTTTCTGGTTGGATGTTCATTATCTTACACAGTCTTATGGTATATTCTCAATGACAATAGGGAACAAACCCAATATTTTAACTATTTCCATTTAGGACAGGGGTGTCCAACCTTTTTGAATGTGGGGCCAGATCATGAACTTTTTATCACCCAGTGGGCCGGTGAGCCATATTCAAAGACCTCACTCTCCCCCCACCCCAAAATGAAAGTAATGTTTGCTTTTGTTTCCCATTGCAGCACCTCAGGCCTCAGAAAACAGCTTGGAGGGCCACATGGCGGCACGCGGGCTGCATGTTGGACAAGCCTGAGCTAACTAAACACGCAGGCATGAACCTTCATCCAAAGCTCATCTGAGCCATTTCAGGAATCCCAAATTGGCCTGGGGATCTCAAGGGTACATACAGGCTTTCTGGTGAAGGTCAAGGCAGAGGTGAGGGAGGCTAGTCTCTGCATTTCTGCACCTATGTTTCAAAGCTTGACCAGAGCGGGGAAAAAAAATTACAAGCAAACATACTGAATACTAGGGGGGAAGTTAACTGGACTTTTTTTCAATCCTAAAACTTTGAGAAGTGATTTGGCAAGTCCTTATTCATGTAGGTTCAAAGGAATAATGAAAACAGCCCAGGGGCAGCTGTGTAGCAAGTATGTAATGGAAGCTAAGGCTAACAGGAACCCATGATTCAGTCCACCTCTATGATCCTGGTGAAAGACGAGACATTTTAGGCTTTGGCTTTCAGAGGTGCTAAATTCTCCAAAAGGCCCTTAGACTTCCACAGCAGTTGAGGGGGGTCAAGACTGCTTAAGTCCAGACTTATACTGAGTACCAAGAAACTGAGGCATCCAAAATCAGAGGCCATTTGTGAAAATTGGAGCCATGGGCACCTCTGCTTGAAGGCCAACAGGAGAGATTTCTGATTAATGGCAGATAAAGAACCTGCTCCTTTTCAGATACCAGCCTGCATGTGTGTCCTTTCACCTTGGGCTGATCATGGCAGGCTATTTTCATTGTAGCTACATGCTCCTTTTCCCTGCCCAGCTACATCTTTGTCACCCATGGGATTAAGTCTTCTCCACTGACTTCAGTGGAGTGATGACAGTTTACACCAGCTAAGGATCTGCCCCCTGTGCTAAATTTTGATCTTCTACCTTCTTGCCTCTGTTCCTGTGCTGTCATGTCAGAGCTTTGTTGGAATCTTCCCACAAATATCAAAGTGGAAATCAAGTTCACCTAAAGCAGGGATAGCCAAAGTGTGACCAAAGATGCAGACTGGGCCACACCCCTGGGGCTCCTGTGGTGGTCCCTATGGGCTGTACTCCACCTTTAACACAAAAACTACATAAAAGCATTGCATGCCAGGAATTGCATCCTACAAGGACTCCATACCTGCCTTCTCATCCAACATCCCCATTCAAGACAGGCCATTTTACTCAGGTGTAGCCCAGAGGCTGCTGGCAAGTTAGCACTGAAGCCATCACATTGAACAAAGATTTAATGCCTCTCTGTGATAGTCTGGCTGTATTTATTATGACTGACTCATCTGCCCTTGAAGAGAAGTGCTGGCTGTGGAGTTGAACCACGGTGGACTTGTGTGGACACATTTTGGAAAGGCATTTAGTAACACGTACCTTTACCTCCAAAGGAAATGAGAAAGAATCTACTATCCAAGGGAGGCACTAGATAATGTACATAGCATGAGCTAATGTAAAATTTCTTAGTCCATAATACCCCTCAGTCCTGACCATCAGAACCTCCTACTGAATTCACATGGGCTTAAGCAGGTCGTCTCAAGTTATAAGAACAAAGCTTCTTATGGACGCACAGAAGGAGTCAGGTGAGGGCCGTGATGCTGCAGCCTGCATGTACCAGGCTCTACAGGTGGAGCAGCCATGGCCACCCAAGCCCCTCACCCCAGGCCCTACCATGCCTTGCAAGCTTGCCTGGCAGCTCCCAGCCCGGATCCAGCAGAAAAAAAAGGGGGGTCTTCCTATACCAGGGAGGGAGGAGGTAGAGGCAGTGCAGTGAGCCCAGGCCAGCACCGTGCACTCGCATGGGGACCTGCAATCCAGGCACTGGGCAGCGCCCAGCTACAACTTCTCTGCCTGCCACCAGGAAGATGAACCACGCAGGTGAGCGTGGAGTGGGGCAGGCACGGGGGCCCCAGGATGATGCCTCCTTCTCCCCAGCCACAGCCCTGAGAGGCACAGCCAGGTGCAAGTGGCGATTTAGCACGGGAGAAGTTGACTGGGGAGGGTCTGGGCGGTTTCGTCCCCACTTCCCTCGCCCCGCATGTGCCTGGCCGGGCTCCACTTGCCGCCCACAGTGCTGGCCAGTGCAAGCTCTGCCCGGGACCACCCTGCACTGCACCCATGACCCGTGCTTTCGCTGCCGACTACTCCTCTTCCCACATGCACTGCATCGGCAATGCCAAGCTGATGCAGTGTGTGTGGGAACCTTGTCCCTTCCCCAGCCCTTCAGCAGCCATTAGGAAGCTGCTGAGGTGCTGGGGGAGGGACAAGGGGTGGGAACGAAAGTAAACAATGTTTACTTTCATTTCCCGTCGTAGCACCACGGACCACAGAAAATGGCTTGGTGGGCCACACGTTGGACAAGCCTGATTTAGGACAAGTATATGGTTGAGAGTGCTTCCACTGATCCATTATAGCTGCTGAGTCAATACACCATCTGTAATCCACTGGTTTGTAAACTTTTGAAACATGAAATATGAAAACCAAAGGGATCACATAAAGGAAGAGAAACTTAAGTCAAGCCATGTGATTCTCAGTAACAGAAGGGCAAAGGACAAATCAAATAAAATAGGAAGAACATTAGATAAAAGACAAAGTACATCATCCCAGCTATGCTATCTCTTGAATCCCCTTTCACAATCCATGCTAGGCTTTCGGGGTTTGTAGAGTGTCATGAATGTTTTCTTCTGTTTTGTTGTACTGATATGGCATATGTGGTCTCTTTGGAAAACCTACGTTATGCTGAAATGATTTATGTTGGCTTTTATGACTATATAGATTATGTTATGCCATCTTTGAATACCTTTATAATTTTGGACATGGTTTAGGCAAGGGACTGAGGCATACATACTTAGAGACCACTGCCACTCCTAAATGCAGGCAGAAGGAGACATCATTGGGTTGGGCATCCAAGGCACCGTCTGCCTGCAATGGGGAAATCAGCACAACACTTCTGGATTTCTGGGTTGCTGTTCAGGACAGTTACTTTATATTCCCCTAGATCACTGGCAGAGGGAACTCCCAGGCATCACAAATATTGCATTATGTACTTAAATAAAGAAAAATGCAGAGTGGCATGAAGCAGAATTCTTACTTTTTCTGGTGAGAAGTGGTACGACGAGTGCAGAAGACGGCAACAATCACCACTATCACAATGGTGATCACTCCAACAGATACTATGATCACTAGAAGCATGTTGCTATCCAAGGGTGATGTGGGGCTTCCATGAGGACTGTTACTGCCTGTAAGAGGGTGAGGGGGGAAGGCGGGAGAGACAGCTCTTGTTATTATGTATAGTTAAGAAAATACTCCTCATCACAAGATACAAAAAGGAATCGGCAGTTTTCAGAAGTATGAAGGGCAAGTCTTTTCTGTGATATCTTATATTGGACCAACTGCATAGCTGGGAGAGCTGTTAGACAAGTTTATGGGCAACAGTTGCCCTTCCAGTCTGAAGCAGCAGGCAAGCCAGGCTGATACGTACAGGCTAGGACATGCAAACAGTCTGTTTGGAGGAGGGCTGTGAACTAAGACTAAAGAGGTGAGAGTAGGTACTTTTATAAGACAAAAACACTGCAGTAGAACAGACAGAGTAAGACCATTCAAGGTGACCCGTCTTGTAACAGCCCCAGCTCACACCTTGTTACTCCTGGTTCACAGCCCTCCTTCAAGGAGACTGCATTTGCATGGAGTCTTTTCTGATATTCAGTCTTTTCTGAATTCAGCCTGCAGCTGCTCCTCCTTCAGACCTGAGGAAGGGCCTCTGATGGCTGAAAGCTTGCCTAACAGCTCTTTCCACTATAGAGCTGGTCCAATAAAAGATCATATCACAAAAAAGCCTCGCTTCCCAGACACTTTCTGGACCCTCATAGCTACTATAACACTCCAACACTACTACAAATGTATAAAGAAATTATACAGATTAAGGCAAGCTAATAAGCAGTTTATCTAAACAAAACTGTATTTCAAGTTAAATACCCCTTCCTTTGTGTAGTTATGAAAATGTACACATCATCATCTTATGACCCTGTACAACTAACATCCTGTAAACGATGTTTTGTTGACCTATTTCCAAGTGATAACCCATTAAAAATATGCAATGACAGATACAGCTGTTGCTAAAACTTTTAAGGGTTGGTGAGAAACCCAACCAACTATCATAAAGAGGTTCAAAGGAAGACTAGATGATAGGGATGGAAAGCCTAGCACTTAGCCCATCAAAAGATGTCGATACTGCGTAAATTTTCCCCCATCTTAAAAGACACCTGAGCTCAGTCACTCATATGTTTATCACCATGTGTCTGGACTACAGTAATGCAGTTGCACACAGACACAAAGTATCTGCCCTTAGGAAACACCGACAAGTACAAAATATCTTCACAGCGTGGACAACTAGAATTACATCAAAACCTGCTACTGACTTTCTAGACTAGCTTCCTCTGAAATACTGAGTCAAACTGAAAATCTTGGTCTTCAACTTCAAATGCTCCCTGGTCTGAGTCCTGGTCATCTTCAGGGAGCACCAAAAGTTCCAAGATGAAGACCCTGGTTAACAAGTCCTCTCTTCCGGCCCATGTAAACCTTCCATGATGGTTATGCTTTTATGTGCAGTGACACAGCTTTCTGGGAGCCAGTCAGACTGGAACCAACTCTTCAGAGACTAAGCAGGACCAGAATCCATAACCCTCTCATTCAAAGATGCATTTCCATAAGATGCTTTCTGGAGTATAAGCACAGAGAGGCATGGACGCTTGAAAAAACACCTTCAGAGGACAAGCTGAAGGTGCACTGCACAAATTCTCCTTCTGTGGAGAGGATTCAAGAGATACATGACAAATATTAACCATATTTTAGACTAATGCTCTACTGAAAGTTGCTGGAATGCAAATAAGTGCAGTGTAAGAATCTGCATGGAAAATAAGCTTCCTTTAAACCTTGAAGATACCTGTTGCATCTAAGAAGCTGAAAGTTCAGGGTGAAAAGGAAGACCTTGCTCAAGAAACAACACTGTCCATGAAAGCTAACACACGTGGAGCCCGGACCCTGCTGGAACTACAGGGCATAAGGTATTCCCTGTACTTCCTACTTTATTGATAACATACAAAAATCATTTTCCGCTGAAAAAATAAAATTTATTTAGATCTAAACCAGTGTTACCACAGAGCAAGGGTCTCAAAATACCAGATGCTAATCTGGTTAAGTTAGGTTGTAAAAAAGGCTTCGTGACAACTAAAATATGGTGCCTAAGGATATTTGTTAGCATGTTTAACATAATGGAGAATGACTCTTAACATAGTATTGCGTCAACTTTGTTTCCTGTCTTACTTGAGAACTGCTTAACTTCAAATGGTTTCTGAATGGAGAAAAATGCAATTATTGGAGATGTCACCAACCTATGAACTACAGTTAATCTTTAAGAGAAACCTCCAACTGTAATCCCAAGGTATGTCCTATTTCAGCCTCACAGATCTCAATCGACATGTTTTTATGCAGGCTCTTACCACTCATTGGTGGTTTGTAGTCTGGTCCTAGATCCACTGGCCGACTTCCTTTACCTCCAGTTCCTGAAGCTGGGGGAGGAGGTGGGGAACCACATTAATAATTATTAGTCATGAGATGCATATTGTCCATGTCCTAACTACTTACTTTCAAAACTTGAAACCTGGACCTATTTTGAACAAGTTCCCCCCCTCGCCCCCACACAGTTATGGACAGCAAATATATTCCAGCAGGTATGTTTCAAACAGGCAGGTTTAAACTCCACAGAAACAGATGGCTACTTATATTACCATTTTCTCCCAGTTAGTTGGGTCTTTTCTTTATTGATTTTTTTAAAATGCAATAAAAGAGAAGGTTGCAACTGTGATAACAAGCAGACTGACGTAAGCAAGCAGCTTCTTATACAATTGCATTTGGAGTTTATCATTAGTGATCAGTGGATTATAAAACAAATTCCTTATCCCAAGCCCTAATTACATGCAAGATTAGAAATATACCCAATGGAAATGCATCTTCAACAGAATAATAAAATTCTTAACAGCCATGCACAATTGCTATCAAATTCCCCATATCGTTTTATTTTGTCCTCACCTCCTCCCCCCACAGAGAAACTGCAATATCCAAAAAATACCAAAACCTTTATTGAAGGCTGCACGACTACGTTCAACAGTTTGTGACCTGTTTTTCATAGGCAACACATCAAAAAGACACATCGTTGTTCCGGACAGAGTACTTTTGTATAGAGTGTAGCATGCTTAAGGGATTTCAATGGCTGTACGTATATTTGCCAGCTGGTTCATTGCTAACTGAAGGCAAACAACATGTTCACTTCCAGAATTTTAACCATCACTGGCTTGTTCATGAGTGCTGAATATAAGAAGTGACCTAACAATCTGAGTAAAGCTCTCTTTTATTCTATCAAACACTTCCCATTATATAACTCAGATCAAATTTAGGCAATCTGCTGCAGCAGCAAGACACATGGAGTCCCAGGTTTTACTCTAATGTCAGTGCCACGAACTGAGCTGGCAGAATGTCCCCCAGCAAAGACGACACACAGGTCCATTTTTTCCCTGTTGGGTTATTAAAACTGTGGTGAAACAAAAACGCTTTGAATGCCAAAGTTAGTGCCAATCCAAAGAAGCACTGGATGCCAAGTATATGGTAATACTAGAACAGTATGACTCGTATCTAAAAATTCCTTCACTTCTTACTTTACAGTTTATATTTTTATATCTATGAAGAACCGGAACTATGAAAAATAAGTGCTTCATAAAACCTCAAAGCACACATTCATGAAAAGAAGACTTTTCAGGTAAAAAAAACATTTTGGATAAGTAGAAATAACACACGCTGACACACATATATAAAATTAACAAATGGAAAAACTGATAGCAAGAACAATAAATTAGTGGTTAAACAATTCAGATAATTGATAAAAGAACCCAAAGGCATGAATCTAGCTATAGTCAGCAGAGCTAAGGACAAAAAGACGGAATTTGTTAAGTGCGCAAAGAATAAAGAAACCCCCCGAATTGCATTGGTACATTACAGCACAGCAGGTTGCCAAATGCCTGTAAATTTACAGGCACTCTGTAAATATCCAGGGAAAGATGCCTGTCTAAAAATTCTGTAGGAAAACTGCCATCCATAAACCACAAAATAAAAAAAGCTCTGCAAAATCAGGTCTGTAAAAGCATGGAGCCGATTAAAACTATGTGGACAGAAAATATTGGGGTGTGTGAAACGGACTGTATTCGATTTGGATTTGGCCCGAATCGGGGAGAGTGATTCGATTTGTTGATTCGGATCAGAGTCCCCAATTCAATTTGACCAAACTCTAATCTGAAGATTCGACGTCAATTCGGAGAATCAGCAGCTGGGCCACAGTCACAACTTTAAATGTTTTTCCTACATACCTCGAGGTACCAGGAGTGGCTCATGAACGCTGTGATGCTGGGGCAGATAGAGTGTCCCACAGGAGCACGGGGGCCCCATGTGCTCAGCAGCAAACCTGTAAATGGACCGGAAGTATGGAGATCGGCCGCGGGGGGACCCCAGGTGCCACCCCAGACCCAGGAGACACCAGTCACTGAGCTGGGGGGGGAGCGGGGGGAGAACACTCCCTGGCAGACCTGGAAATGGACCAGAACTGCTTCTGATCCACCTCCAGGTCTGCTGCTGAGTGTGCTGGCAAGCCCCACCCATGTCTGTGGGACACTCTGTCTGCCCTACCATCACAGCATTCATGAGCTTCCAAGGATAACTCTCAGGCCTTTGTGGATCCTTCCCCAACACGCCCAGCTACGTGTTGGTGCTAACACCCCAATCTGCCTGTAACACTGCTTAGGTGGCAGGTGGGTCCTTCTTTGGGAAGTCTGTGCTAGGATGGGGGAATAAGGCTGGCAGGTATAAACCCACATCACTGCAGGGCTCACAGTGGGGGATCACTACCACTGCAGCGAGCTCCGCCAAACCACATCAGCTGTAGGGCTTGCAGCTGTGGGAACCAGTCCTGCTGCATCGGTGATAAGGTATGATGGCATCGAATGATCATCCCACAATCACACGTCCTGCCACAAATGTGCGGTATGGCAGGACGCGCTATTGTGTGGATTGCATGTTAGGTCCCATTGCACCTTTACCTGCATGTGTAGAGAGGCCTTAGCCAAAATGATAAATAGCAAATGCAAAAATGACACATTTTTAATTTTTGTAGGGCAATTTGTGCTGAGGAGTTTTGAAGGAATTGGCCAGTGGAATAAACTGAACTACTGAAGCTGGTGCTTATGATACCCTGAAATACTGAGGAAGCTTCAGAGAGCCAAGAAATAAAGATCACAGGATGCCCTGCATAACTTTAGTCTAATAACAATCAGATATCTCAGGTGGGTCAAATTACAGGAAGACTGATATTGGGCACAAACAGTAAAGAATGAAAAACAGTGGGAGCATAATTCATTCCGATCAGTGTTGTTTTAAATAAGTGTTGGAAAATAAATCTTGTCAAACAACCTGATAAAGGTTTTGATAAACTTACAAAGCCTGCAGAGAATGGAGATCATAAAAAATGTCACACGCAAACTTCTATAAAGTCACTACAAAAAGTACACTAAAGGACACTACCCCTGTACAAAAAAGTGTGGCACATATTAAACACTGGTTAAATAATAGGCATAAAAACCATAAATGGAGAATCATTATCCAAGAGGTATTTCTACTGAGACCCTGCAGGGAACTGTTTTTGGCCCAGCGCTATTTACCGTCTTTAAAACTGACCTTGAAGAAAATATATAATCATGGCTGGCAAAGATCCTGGAGAGATGTAATATATGACACGCTTCTAACAGTGAGCATATATGCATTTCAAAAACGGTTGAAGCACTTCAATACGATCCACCAAAAATGCGGAACGTAACTAAAGCACTACTTTTTGAGGAACTTCCTGAAACTTCTGGACATATGGACTACTTGGTCCTCCAGCGTTCAAAGTGTTCCCACAGGGGAGAGAGGGTTGGAGAGGGAGAAAGAGAGAAGAAGGAACAGGGAGGATAAGCCAACGAAGGCTTGCTTATGTGCTCAGCCATCCTCAGCAGTCTCTGGAGCCCAAGGCATGCAAGGAATCATTCTCTCCAGCCCCGGGACCAGGAGACAGAAGGCCAAGTGCATGGAGAGAGTGCTCACTGGCTGTCTGCTCTGCTCTTGCACACCTGGAGGGAGGAGGGGGACAGAACCACAGGACTGAGCAAATCCCAAAGCATCCCTCATGGGGAAGCAGACTGGTGCCAGTTCAGCAACATTGAAGTGCTCTGGCAGGGGGTGCAGGTCTGTCCATTGTCTGGAACACACTGAATTTGAAACACTCCAAATCAGAGTGAAATTTGAAGCGCTTCAAATTTATGCCTGCCTGTGGCTTTTGTGAGATAGTAGGCAAAAGCCAATGAAACACAGGCTCCTTTAGTCACTTTTGAATACTGGACTTGGCTTATCTAATTGTATCGGTGCTTTTGAAAAGGTTACTTCATTACTATGATACCATGTCCAAGTTTTGGCATCCACACTTTAAAAAGGCTAAGGGTTCAAAAAAGAATGACCAGAGGTCTAAAAATGGCAGACTGAAGAAATGCAATGTATTCATCTTATTGCAGAGAAGGGTAAGAAGTGACTTGATCACAGTCGCAAGCAACTGCATACAGAGCAGACTGCCGGTATGAGAGGGCTCTTAAACAAAGACATAATGAGTTTGGATGAATGCAAACCCGAACTAGACAAATTCAGACTAGAAATAAAGTAGACATTTTACCAGTAATAGTCCAGTGGTTAAACTGCTGAATTTATGTTGAAGCAGGATGAATTTTTCATCACCTGAAGTCTTTAAATAAAAACCAGATAACTTTCTGAAGCTCAAAATCAGAAGCTAAGGACTTAATGGACAAATTGCTAGGTAAAATTCTATGGTCACACTATGCATGGGGCCAGACTAAACTATCATAATGGCCCTTTCTGGCCTTAAAATCTATTAATTTAGGCCTATTTCCAGTAATGACTTTGATGAGTTTGTTGCTGGCAAATATCTAATTCCTAGAATGAGGGATCAATAGACTGTCTTCTAAATTCTCGGGAGTTTTGTTCATGTCTAATATTATCCTGACAACAGCTCTATCTGAATGGTAATGAGCCTGATTATCCCAGTATGGCCATTTCACACTTCTGTAATTAAAAGAAAAACTGGTCTCACTGCACAAAAAATTATAAGCAACCAGCTTCTCCCCTTCCCCCCTAAAGGGATCATCATTGCAACCAGAGGTATAAAAACTGCCTATTTTCAATACAATAAACACCCTAAAACCAACATTTGGTCCTGCCCTATCTTTTGGTTTAGAGAGTGTACCAATTCATCTGCAGGGAGCTGTACTAGAAATTGTGCACTGAGATCTTCTGTTTTCCTCTACAGAGGACCGGTTAAAATAAAATCTCTTTGCACTCATTAAAAGGCTTGCCAACATTTGAGTATATCCATTTTTAGTCCATCAATCTTGGGGATGCCCAACAAGTATGCCAGAGCTAGAAAAAACACTTTTACCTTGTGCTATTTTAAGCTAGCTGTCTTGTACATTATAGACATCTCCCCTTTACTTTTCTTTTGTATTGGACCAAAACAGATGTTTGCACAGTGACAGCTTCAACAAAGAACCAGTTTTACCGCATGCTGACACTTGTACTACACGGGAAAAGAAGGTGGGGAACAAGGTAATGACTATGTACATGAAGAAAAACATTATGGGGGAGAGGTTTTTAAAAACATATTCCTTGAAAACATATCCACTGCATGTAGCTAAGACAAACCAGCAAAAATGCAGAGGCCAGAGATTTAATTCACTGTGGGACAGTAGAGGTGTATTGCCTCCTTTCTCTGGTTCTCTGTCCTCATCCTGAGGAAGTCTTTTCCAACAGGTCCTGTTGTCAAGTTTTCCATTCTTCAGCCTAGGTTTTCCTTTCCTTTCTTTCACCAAATGCTCTCACCAATAACCTCTTCAAATCCCTCTTATTCTTACAGCAATTCTATAACAGAAGCCTCTTGATTTTAATACTAGCTTCTACAAATTCAGAGGTGTATGCATTTAAGGGCATTGGCCAAAACGTTACTATGAGAAAAGATGCTCATGTTGTATGTTGGACATGGAGGCTCGTCATGTGTATAATGCTGGCTAGCACAGCAGTATGAAAGAGAGAACGCAGCATCGTTTACATAAAACCTGAGGCTTTAGTCTGTCAGAAGATGGTGGGAAGAACAAATGGCAATTCTGTTTCCCCTGCTGTAGCCTGGTAGGTGATGCTATATCACATCCAGTGTATTTGGAAGCAAAGGCTCAATAAGGATGCGTTCCCTGATGGCGCTGTTTGATATCAAACAGGCAAAATTAACCATGTTTATAACCAACTTCTCAATACTGGATTAAAAAAAGTAGGTCTAAATATTGCAGAATGCATTCTAAGCCACTTTAAGGCAGGCTGAATCTTTTAGCTAAACAGACTGCAAGAGTCCCTGCAAGAGCCTATCCCTTTTAGGCTCATTTTCCCTCCTCATATAGGACTGTTAAACCTATCTTAAAGAGAATGAAAACTGCCTTGGACATTCATGATATAACTTGTCTTCACAAAGCAAGCTCCAAGTTACCATTTGTCAACAGAGGACCTTTAAACCTTAGGCTTTGGGGAGCTAAAGTAATTGTGTTCTTTAAGGAAGACAGCTCTAAATGAGCTGACAGGCAGAATCTCTCAAGCAGAAAGTTGAATGAGACCAGGGGTATTTTCCCTTTACTGTAAAAATGATTATAGATGTAGAGCTCACAACAGCACTTGTGTTAATTAGCTAACTGTTTTTGATCTTCCACCTCTCTATACTGTGATCCAGTGTCCACTGGTCAGACACGAACTTGAATGTGACTTAATCCAAATTCATTCTGACAGAATGATTCAGCTCCAGCATAACCCACTTGTCCTTTCATGTGACATCTGACTACAGAGATCACTTTATATTCTTGACACAAAAACCACAAATAGAATTTCCAGTTCCTTGGCTATTAAAAGCGCCATGAGATATTGCTCATTTATATTTAGAGCAGCTGGTATATGTTTCATTTAGCAAGTGCAACTGTGTGTGGAAAAGAAAAACATGCACAAAAAAAAAAAAGGAAGGAATGAAAGAGAAAGGATGTCCATTCGTTTACCTTGATCATTAGGCATTTTATCTGAGGATTCAGCTACCAGGACAAGCAGAGGGGAGGAAAAAAGAACAAGAGAGATCACCAGATCTGAAGAAGTGACAGATAGAATTCAAAGTTTCACAAAGAAGAAATACACTAGAGAGATTCAAGCTCCCTTTTTTAAACAGACACTAACATGGAAATAATGCCAAGAGATACTAAATCTGGGCATAACTTTTTGTCAATTTGTTTCTCCCTCTCACACGATAAAATATCTATGTTAATAACCTCCCTTAGACAACAATTTTCTCTCCATTTCTTACTTGGTGCATGATATTTTCCATGCACTTTTTACTCCTGCCATTTCATCAGCTACCCATGAACAAGCACCTCTTGATTAAAGAGGCAGCTGTGTCATGCTAGTTCAACGTTATATCATCCATCACATCAACATGCAATTGTTCACAGGCCACCAACTGCAAATCCTATTGGTTGAACTGTTACACCACAGACGGATGCAACACACTGGACCTAAAATCTTAAGAAATCAGTTTTCCAAGGCACACCTAAGGCACGGACTGTGTGCATTAACAGCTGGAAGACCTATGAGTCAATCAGTAATTTAAAAATAAGGCTCCACAAACATCTGAGCACAAACTGGCTTGTACGTTCATTACATGCAAGAACAGCCCAAAAATGGAATAGCAAACATGTTTTCCTAGGCAGAGTCTGTTTTCCTTTACACCTCCCTTGAGGTTGAATTCAGAATTCATGCTGCCAGTAAAGAGTAAGTTGGAGAACACATGCAGAAACACCAGACTTTACCTTTGGGTGTTCTGAACTGGACTGCCTCTGACATGGGTCCCATGCCTTTGGAGTTGCGTGCCTGGATTTTGAAATAATATGGTGTATCAAGGGTTAATTCTTGGATCTGGTGAGTCAATCTGTTTCCCACAACAGGTTCAATGACCCAATCATGTATCTCAGCATTCACATCTGTGCTGTAGTAAATGATGTACCCTGTTCAAAGGAACCAAAAAGAAAAAGGTTTTGCATTACAGGGTAGGATTTTCAATAGACTTCAAATCAGAGCACAAAAGTCCTATTAACTTTCAGTGAGTTGTACTCCTAAGTCACTAAGATTTTCAGAAATCTTTGACTTTATTGTTTCAGACTGTATGACTGTATGCAAGTAGTAGATACACATCCCACCAGAATTTTTTACAATATTACAAAACGTGTTTAGAAAAAGCAATGCCCCTTCTTCACATAGTCTACACTCAGTTAGGGGAAAATCCCATTTTTTCTATCCTCCTTTCGAACCACAGGAGAGCAATGTAATGTAATAATTTGAAAACTGTTATAAGGATGTTCTACCTCAACCATTAACATTTTAGAGAAAAATTATAACCTTGCAATTAAACAACAACATCCTAAGTACTTTCTCATGCAAGAACTAATTTTGGTGCTACCTGTTTATTACTAAAAGAAAATTAAAAACATGAATTGAAACAATCTTTGCATATCACACAAAAAGCAATAGGAAAATTACACCTGTGCAATCTTTTATTGAATGACCTACATGTTGGAAAGCAAGATATAGTACAAGTATTGTCAGATAGCAAATGGCTTTAAAAAGCCCACACTTATTAACACAAGTATAGGGCAAGTTCATTGGTAGTCTAGTTCACCTACATAATTGAACAAGTGAGAAGAAATTAAGTTGACGTTTTTCTTCCCTGTGTGGACTTCCTACATCATTTGGCACCTTGAAGTGAACAAAGGGCTGCATGCAGGTAGATGCAATCTTGTTACTTACTTCCTGGTCTAGCCACAAAACAACACATCAATGACCTAGTCTGTGCAAGGGGTAGTATGTAAAGCGACAATTTCTCCCACGGACTAAGGTAATTCAAGTGAGTTTATATTTGTCTGTATTAATTGGTTGGTGTTTTCAATGTATTGTGCAGGAAAGACATCTAGAACCCAGGACCGGCACTTTACAGTATTTTATACACACATAAAAATGCATGACAGAACAAGGAGCAACTGTCTCAAGTTGCAGCAAGAGAAGTTTAGGTTAGATATTAGGAAGAATTTTCTCACTAGGAAAGTACTAAAACACTGAAACAGGTTACCCAAAGAGGTGGTAGAAGCTACATCCTTGGAGGTTTTCAAAACTCAGCTATACAAAGCTTTGGCTGGGATGATCTAGTTGGGAATGGCCCTGCTTTGAGCAAGGGGTTGAACTAGATGTGACCTCCTGAGGTCCCTGCCAGCCCTAACTTTCTGATTCTATGACATGAACAAGGAAGGTTGCAAAAGTAAGTACACAAAAGTTAAGAAATGCCTATTTATACGTGTGTTATGATAACGTGTTGACTTCATCTCTACAAAGTATTGTTCTCTTTTCCACTGGACTCCATGCAGCATTCAATATGCAGAACTGATGGTACTTAGTTAAGAAACAACTGTTCTACACTGTTTCCCCTAATACCACCAGAGGGCAGTCCAATCACGTGTTCCAATAAAAACAGTGGATTTCATATCCATCCGACACAAAGGGAATTCTAATGCTTCGTAGACCTGCATCATTATATCAGACCCCTTCTTACAGTGGGATTGCAAAAAGTTGAGAGAAGGATTTTTTTAAAACATTTGGCCACCGCTATTGCATATTTAAACAACAGTAAAAAAGCTGAGTCTTGCAAAATTCTGTTTAACCCAGCTGAGAAAGCGAGCTAGTTTTTCCATTATGTTCATCATTAGGGTAAGAATGGTCAAATACTTTTTTGTGCTTGGGAAAGCAAATTTTCAAATTTGGCCAATTATATATCTGAAGGTGTCTCTCTATACATCTTCAGGGGGTGTAACAGATAGTTTTGATTGGCATGAACTTGGGTTGCCTGCATAATTTGCAAGTAGGGAAGCCTGGGTTAAGCAATTTTCAGACTAAGATAGATGTAATGTCTTCTGGCTTGCCAATTTAACATTCACCGAGTAGAAAGGTTAGAAAATGGAGACTTGTACCAACAGTAAAACGGGGAAGTCTCACCTTTCCAACCCAATAAACAACTAGTTCCTTCCATGGTGAGCAGCAAGTGTTATCAGTCACAACATAAATCAGAACATTATTTTTTTTACAAAGCATTTTTTAAAAGTTACTAAAATAAATTAGTTACAATTTCTACCACCACCACCTCTTCCTCTTCATTCCAAAAGTTTTCTGAAACAATTTGCATGTCTCCTTATTTTTCCGATGTATAACATGCACTGCATGAATGCAGCTTTGTCTTCACAGTTATCTATAATGAAGAACCAAACCCTCAACACCAAGCACTAACTAAATAGTATGAAGAACTAGGGTGGAAAACTTTCTAAGAATAGATTTGGTCTCTCTAAAAAAGGCAAAATTAAGGAGAATTTAATATAAAAACAACTTTTAACCAAAGGCACAGAGTAAAAGTAATGTTGATACTAAGCAAGACACTCTACACAGAGCCCTGAAGCCTGCAGTTAACAAAGATAAGAGGAAAATGAAGGCAGGCAGAACTGTGCGTATCTACAGTATCAGTGCTAAACAAACCAATCTATTGGGAGAAGCTGGACACTGAGCAGCCCCAAAGGGTTCCTCTTCCACAGGACCCAGAGTGTGCATATTTCCCACACACATGCACACTAGCCTTGAACAAAGAGGCTCCTCCAGTGGCTGGACACACTGGATTTGAGTCCATGCCTGCACAAGGGGGATTTTTTTTTATATCCAGATAGATATATATATATATATATATATATGGGCTTGTCTAACTGTAGATTTGTGTTTCTGAAAGTGTGTTATTAGGCTTATGTAAGATGGTAAGGACGATGCGTGTAAAATGACAGCTCTTCAGTGTTCATTTTCAATTCTTTAGACCTCTCTTTTAGGGAGAGTTTTTACTGCAATGCAAGCCCAGGAATGCCAAGGAGTAGAGTGGCAGTGAACTCAAAATGCGAGTGTTGCCTTTATTTTTTAAACTGAACATATTTCCAGTAGATGTAAAAATAAGCAGTTGATTTGAGCTGCATGAGAAGATAAACAAATGGGATGAAGGTCTAGACATCCCATGAGGATGAGTTTGGGATTGGTAAAGTGATTGTGATACATATCCATATAAACATTAAATAAAGCATCTAGGCTGCTGTTCGCTAGGTATGTTCTCCTTCTGCCCTCCACAACTCTGCATATCAGAAGAAAGAAAGGATCATTCCAGAAAGCACACAAAAAAACAGCACCTGTAATTTTGCCATTCGCTTCAGATGGAGGTTGCCAGTTCACAATTATGGTCCGAGGTTTTCCTTCTTTGCTTACTACAGTCACATCCTTTGGCGGAGAGGTAGGAACTGCAAATAAACAAAAAACCAGACACTATTGGATGCATATAAACTTACTCATAATCATCTTTTAAAATGTGCTTTTCTACAGAAGAATGAGCATAACCAGGTAACAGAAACCCAGCATATATAATCTGAAAGTAAATCTACCACCCCAGGATGGTGGTTTTAGCGATTTACTCCATTACCCTGGCAAATACCATATGGCATGCAATATTTCCTTTCCATAAGAAGCTATCTGTTTCTAAAGCACTTCCAGCAACAGATGCTGTGAATCATGGCTATATAAACAGAATGCATCTTAAAAAAGATAAAAATCTGAGGGATTATCTTTGCAGAAGTGAAGCTTTGGTTGAGAGAAATTTAGTTGAGTTCTGGAAACATTTGATGGACACACAGTTGCTGTTTCCTTTTATTTAAGAGACAGCTCTCCTCCCCATTAGCCCCTTCTGCAGAAAATGAGGAAGTGACACAAGCCAGCCCAAGAAAACAGTGAAATGCTAGAACTGGAATCTCATCATGAACTAGAATACCCAGCTGGGGCTCAGTTTAATGGCATATAAATGCAGGGTGCTGATGTCTTTACCCATGCAATGACCAGCTATTTCTTGGAACTCTACCACTATTAAAACCATGACACATTTCTATTATGGAACTTTTAGCAAACTACATCTGCCATGGATACTTAATACTCTAATAGTAATGTTTTGTGCTTACCCAGTGCTTTTCATGTTTAAAGTGCTTTACATATATGACCTGCTGGGAATTAAACCTCCCATCATCCCCTGAGTTGGGATACTATTAACATCCCCATGGAAAATAACACTTAGCAACCATGGATGGTGAAAGTGAGGCCCGATCAAGTGGAGGAACAGAGTTAAACAATGCACATTTCCGGGCTACAGTGAGAAAAATCAGTGACAAAGGGAAGACTAGAACTCAGGAGATTTCCAATTCCCATGCTACACTCAAGCTACACTATGCCACACCTTTGTTCAATATTAGTTGAAGGATAAGTCCTACGTAGCACAAGCCAGCTGCTCAAAATCATGAGAAGGAAGACAGAAAGAAAGGAAGACAAAAAGAAACTTGTGGAACTCTATCTGCCTTTTAGGTTTCAAACCTTTAGTGTGCACTGATGTCATGTTTTAAAGTTTGTTCTCCTTCAACCAGATTTTACTTCTTGTTTGAAAAGAAAACTGAGAGTCTCACCTATTTACCTCCAAGACTTGGGGTTTAAGATAAAACACCAAATGTCACAAGTTATGAAATTCACGAGAGCTGGCCACACTCCCCACACAAGTCCCTAATGACTGTGGTCAGGGAGAAAGAGAACTTTTAACCTCTTTTTAAAGCAATATTTTTAAATTGGCTATTTGGAAACTGACCTATTTCCAGGGGCCATTAAAAAAAATAAAACAAAGTAAATCTAATAAGCATGCTAAATTTAAGCTAAAATAAAGAAAAATCCAAGCTGAAGTAGAGAAAACAAAAACTGCCTACTGTTTGACCAATCCTGTCAGTGAAAAGTAACAGTGGGAGAGGGATAGCCTAATATTCGTTAGACAAGAGGTACTCCCAGCAATTATGATCCTACCAGCACAGCGCACAGCTCCTGGAGTGTTCAAAGCTGTGTAGGCAATTCATAAAGGAGAAGGTGAATTTAAAGCTGATTTTGATGTCTAAATTTCTATGGCGAGTTCTTGACATAGTTTGTCTTATTTCTTTCTGTTCTATAATTAATGAATTTGACAAAATTTTAATTATTAATAGCTAAGCTATTTCTTAGTAGTTGCAATTAAGATATGATTTCTCAGCTGTTTCTAACATATGTCTCTTTCTCATCTGTGGTATATTGTTTAAGCCATCTATTTTCTGTAATTTGATGAAAGTTCTCTGCTGCATGTGATCTCTCCTTTGTTGAATTTCAAAGAGGCTTTTTTTAAAATCAGTTTTCTACTCTCCAAAAAAGAAAATAAAACCCAAAACAGCAGCAAGTAAATCACCATCATAAGTATTTTAAATCTATACACAGAATTAGCACTAGGATAGGTCATACTAGATTCATTTTATCAGGATGGTCAGCTTTTCCAGAATGTCATAACAGAATACAAGAGGCATGGATTTCTCAGGGTGATATCTTTTATTGGACCAACTGGTTAACTGGAATCAAGCTAGACAAGCTTTCAAATGCAAGACGTTCTCCGTCAGATGCGATCCTGCGGATGAATGCCTTGCATTCGAAAGCCTGTCTCACTTTAAGAGATATCACCCAAACAAATCCTCGCCACTTGCATAATTTCTGGACCATCATGGCTACAACAATCACTCTTACACTACTATAACACAATACCTAATTCAAAGGTGGTTCCATGTGCTGTCATACTCCAAGTGCTTGATCTTCGACCTTTAGTCACCATCACAGAGAATTCATACAAGGTGTTAGGTTTTAATCCAGTCACTAAATAGCTCAAAGTGGTCGTGTTTGCAGTCTAAAAGAAAAGAAAAGCATCAGGAACTTCTGAACTGGACAAGAGCTATCACAGGCTCTCAAACATGCGCTTGTCTAAGGTAAGTGTTTAAAAGCAGCATTATTACATTGCTCCAATAACATTTTGATAACCACAGCCATTAATTCTCTCATTTTCTTTGCCCTGTTGTGCAAATTCATGAATCAAGTATTAATGGAACATTTACACTACCCAAAACTAGAAATCCCTTCTGCAATCAGTAAGAGCTTTCAACAATAGCTAATTATATATTTAAAAACAACAGTACAAGGTCTAGGGCACACTTGTTATGCAGCAAGACTTCTAGCTGTTTACTGGTGGCATTTAATTTACACCATTTCATTAAATGTCTCCCTAATTTCAGAAAAAAATGATAAAAAGGAGCCAAAAGTAAATGTCTATTTTCCAACTTGAGTGTTCTTCCAGATTCTTGTGAGAAAGCTAAGCTGAAACCTATCTAGAGTTCAAAAACACTGGAAAGTTTAAGTGCTTAGAGATGCCAGGACAATGAAGGTTTACACCGATTTTCGAAAAGAAGGATTATGTGTTGGAAAGCAATCCTAAATTACATGTGGCTTCTAGCACAGGTAATCAGAAATATGATTTATATTTGTCATCTAAGCACTGTTCGCTGCCTCTAGGCCAAATTTTCTGGTATTTGCTGTGTCTTGAAGATGAACAAATGATAACTGGTGCATAAATAAAAAAATGTAGTACATCTTATCCCTTATTTGGACCTATCCCTTATCCTAACAGAGAGAAGTGGTCGATAACTTCTAAAATGGATAAGGATATATGTAAGTTTTTATTAATTAAGACTTACATTCTTCACAAAATTATACTTATAGGTAGCTCTTCCTTTTTCTAAAAGAAAGATTATCTATAAATTCATGTCCTTGAAAACAATATGAGAATGCTGTCTATGTAAAAAAAAGTAAAGTATTGTTAAGCCAAGAATATTCTAAGCTATGATGTAAAGCATATAATTAGCTGCTATTAAAGTACCCTAATAAACAGCCAGGAAATTAGGTTTGCCAAATTAAACTAAAAGTCATACAAAGTATTGTGTATGTAGGTCCAGAAAAATGCAAAGATGTTATTTTCATTGAACTAGTTAGGCTTCACAAAGATTGGTATGAAGGTGAGGAAGAATACAGACACAGGGCAATATAACATAAAAACCCTGATATCTTAGATTTGTAAAATGAATATAAAGATCAACCTAGTTTTAAGAAATGTTGCTTTGTGATAAGTGACAAGTTATTCCAGCCTAGAACTCAAGTGTTGTTTTATCTGCATAAACAGTCCCCAGTATTCACACTCTACTCAAACTGTCACAGCTAAGATGGGCTGGTCACCTTTCAAGAATGCCTGACACCGTCCTGCTGAAGAAAATCTTCTACGACTAACTGTCAAATGTAGTACGCTCTTGCAGTGCACCAAAGAAGCGGCACAAGGATGTCCCTAAAGGTGTCCTGAAAACGTTCTGGCATTGACCCAAAGTCATGGGAGCAAATCGCTCGTGACTGTCCATCCTGGAGGTCATCAATGCAGAACAGAGCACTGGCCTTTGAACAGCAACGCACAGCAGAGGCACTGAAGAAATGAGTGGCCAGGAAAGCCAAAAACCTCTTGTACCCAGTCCTCATCGCTTTCCTGCCCCTGCTGCAGCAGATTGCTCAAGGCAAAGATCGGGTTTATAAGTCACCTGTTCAATATCTTCATCAGTGACTGGGATGAGGGCATGGAGAGCACTCTGGCCAAATTCATGCATGACACCAAATTATGGGGCAAGGTAAGCACATTGGAGGGCAGGGAGTGGATTCAGGAGGATTTGGACAGGTTGGGAACGTGGGCAGAACAGAATAGGATGCAGTTTAACAAAGGTAAGTGCAAAGTGCTGCATCTAGGGAGAAAGAATCACCAACACACCTACAGGCTGGGAGGTGACTTCCTAAGCAGCACAGCAACAGAAAGGGATCTCAGAGTCATAGTCGACTCCAAAATGAACGTGAGTTGTCAATGTGACAAAGTTATAAGTAAAGCTAACAGCACTCTATCACGCATTAGAAAGAGCATCATGAACAGGTCTAAGGAGGTGATATTTCCCCTTGATGTGGCATTGGTAAGGCTGCAGCTGGAGAACTGTGTTCAGTTTTGGGCACCGCACTTCAAGAGGGATGTGGAAAACCTTGAGAGGGTCCAGAGAAGGCCTACTCATATGGTTAAGGGCCTGCAGGTAAGATCCTGCGAGGAGAGATTGAGGGACCTGAATCTCTTCAGCCTCTGCAAAAGAAGGCTGAGAGGGGATCTTGTGGCTGTCTACAAATTCATTGGAGGGGTGGGAAACAAGCAGCAAGGAACAGGGGATATTCTGTTTACCAGGGTGCCCCTTGGGGTTACTAGGAACAACAGCCATAGACTGACAGAGAGCAGATTTAGATTAGACATTAGGAAAAATGTCTTTACGGTGAGGGTTGCCAAAATGTAGAACGGGCTTCCAAGGGAGGTGGTGCTCTCCCCTACCTTGGAGGTCTTTAAGATGAGACTAGACAAGCACCTAGCTGGGGTCATTTGACCCCAGTGCTCTTTCCTGCCCAGGGCAGGGGGTCGGGCTCGATAATCTACTGATGTCCCTTCTGACCTTAAACATCTATGAAATCTATGACATTTACGTAACCCCTCTTTCCTCTCTGGCCCCCCAATGTTTCTTTCCCATCTCTCTCTCCCCCAACCCTGCTGGATTCCGTCATTTTGCCCGCAAAGGATGAACAAGTCTTAAGCTAACAAGAAAACAACTGTTCAAGAGTGAGCTTTCATCAGCTTTACACAAGATGTGCCACTCAGGAATGCATCTGTGATCTGCTGGGGTTATCTGATGCAAGGTGGAAATATCACAAGTTACAGATTAGTCTACAAAGAAACTCTGTCCTGAGCAATGAGGTGATAACCTACCTACATCTTGAAAAGTTTCCTCCTAACCCCAAGAGTCAATCATTGACTTATGACCTAAAACATGGCAGTTTATAAACAATACTAGCCACCTGCCCATCAAGAATG
>NW_017728911.1:3324923-3380134 GCF_001723895.1 Crocodylus porosus | reverse complement strand
GGACGGAGCTCTGTGCCCTCACACCGGGGCCCGTTCCCTCCTTCCCTCCTGCTGCTTGGGGCTGCGCCTGTTCCCCACTCCCCGCCACAGCGGCAGAGGGAGGGGAGGAGTGGGCTTGGACCCAATGCAGGGGAAGACCGGGCCCAAGGGTGGGGAGAAGCCAGGCTGGTGGCATGGGGACAGAAGGAGCAGGCTCAGGGCCAATGCGGGGGGGGAAAAGAGTAGGCACAGGCCCAAGTGGGGGAGGAGGCCTGCTCCTTCCCTTCCCCAGCTGCTGCTGTATTGAGCCGGGCCTGCTGCTCCCCACCACCCAGCATTGGGCCCACCGCCACCCACATCGGGCCTGGGCCCATTCCTCCCCTTCCCCCACTGCCACAGCGCACCTGCACCCACCCCCTGCCCTCTCCCCAAGTCAGGCCCGCTCCTCCCCCCACTGCCGCTGGGTTGGCCCTGCAAGCAGTGACAACACAAGGTGGGAGGGGTGGGCTGAGGCCAGCGCCGGTGGCCTTTCCCCCCCGCTCCATCATCGTCACCCGCACCCATTCCGTCCTCTCCACTGCCATCTCCTCCAGGGATGTGCATTGGCCTTACCCCTGGCTCCATCCCCTGTGTCCCCACCATCATGGCGGCGTGTTGCCAACTGTCCCAATGCTTCTTTACACTGTGACTGGCTGCCAGCGAATCAGAGTGCAAATAAAGTGTTACGGACAGACAGACAGACAAAGGCTTTTATAATATCAGAATACCCCACCCCCCACCATACGCACCATTATCCAACTAGGCTTGTCAGGATTTGATTTTTATTGGTAAATGTCATTAAATATTGATTTCACCTCAGACTTACAGCCTGATGACAAAAATATTTCCATCATTAATAATCAAGATTTATAGAAAGAGAATGTAAGAAAAACAATGGCTGATGGGGAACTGTATTAACTGTAGATTGGACTACAACACCCAGAAGCCCCAGGGGACTGGGAACAAAGGAAGAGGAAGTGACAAAGTGGACAAGGGAGTTAAGGGTGAGCAGAGCAGGAACTGAGGGCAGTTTTACCACTCAGCTGGAGGCAGTCCTATAGTTTGTCATTCATAAATTGCCTGCCCCCCACATCCCTAATTTTGTGCAATCCTGAAAAATCAAATAGATAAAAATTGAAATAAATGCTGAAAAATATTGATATTATCCATCAAAATTATTTTTAAAAGAATTCTGCCGAGCCTAATTATAACTGTAAATTGGCATTATTGATGCCTTTCTAATTCTATTTTTTAATCCTGATAAACTCTTTACCACAGTCTAAATAGAAGGCTATGTCCAAATCTTACCGACCAGAAACCAGAACAAGGAAATTCTGGGCTCATAATGTATCCAGCTGTGTCAGAATTGCTGGGCATAAGCAAGAAACTGCCCCAAGCTAGCCTCAAATACCAAATATACCTCAATCCAAGATGACCCTGAATTTAAGATAACCATCTAAAATTAGATTCTATACATGGAAAATGTATTAACTTACTATAACTTTTCATATACAAATCTAATTACTGGAGAATCATCTTAAATTAATTCCTCCTACTGCTGCAGTGGGAAAAGAAGTGGCAGGGAGGCAGGCAGGCTATGGGGGAGGCAGTTAGTGGGCAGGCAGTGGGAAAAAGCAATGCGGGGGCACATGGCAGGGGGCAGTAAAAGGACAGGCAGTAGAAAGGCAGGTGGTGTGGAGGCAAGGGCGGGGAAGGCAGCTTTTCCCCTGTCCCCCCTCCAACTTAGCTCACTTTGTGCCTGGCTCCCTGCAGCCTTGGGCTGCCCCCACTTCTCTGTTTCTTTCCTCCCCCCTCCCCCCCCTCCCCACCATCTTCCCTGTACTACTTCTGCCCCGCTACAGCTTTGGGCTCACATCTACCTTCCCCCCCGCAGCCATTTCCCCCACTCACATCCTCTTCTTCCCTTACCACCTTACCCTTGCTCCAGTGCCAGCAGGTTTCATCCTCACTCCAGGTTGCCCCGCTTATTGCCTTGTACTCTATTCCAAGATGAGGAGCTTTTTCCCCCATGTTAAATGGGGAAAAACACCTCTTCTTGGAATCAAATAAATACGGTACCTCGGTTGCCCAGTGGTAATTAGTTAAATAAAAATTCTCTAAGTGGTGCCCCTAGGATTGACAGCACCTAAACAGCAAGGCACATGGGCTTACCAACACCAAAATATACTAGTTAAGGTTACCAAGGGACTTGGCTGAGATGCATCAACATAATGTATGGACTGCTGAGGAAATGCTTGCATTTCAATGTGCAGAAAAGCAGCAGTTGCCACTGCCGAGTAAAACAATACATGGCTGAAACAGGAAAGAAACCCCAACTTACTGGTTGAACAGATACTGTGGGATACCAGATAATGATGGTACGAGAACAGGTCTAAAGCATACAGCCTTTAAGGCAAATGCTTTTTGTACTGAATTATTTTGGGCCATTTTATTTCATTACTTAATATTATTTTTGGGCCACTATTTATGGAATTCCCCCCCCCCGCCGCGTCAACATAGAGCATCATGGGAGAAATTCATAGCACAGTATTTTCTCTTTATATTAAGGTCTTAACTAATGAAGCTACAGCACTACAAAGGTAGCTCCCGAGGCACCCTGTGCATGTGATTCAGAAATTTGAGTTCATAAATAATACTTGACATTACAGAAGGAACACACAAAACATATATCTTTTCATACCAGTATAAATTTCTGGTTTGTAACGAATTTGCCCCATAAAGGAACATAAAGGGAGCTCCATTAACCGGAAAATGTAACAACCATTTCCTCTGAGTCTCATTTCTAATGTGAAATTTACAGTCAGCATTTTCCAGGCCTCCAGGTAATTGTTAGTACCAAAAAACCCCACAAAACCTTGAAATCAATTACCTTTGGTATAGTATAAGCAAAAAAATCTGGGAAAGCGAGAAATATCATAAAGGCAAGAAATACCATATATTTTGCATCCAGTAACCTCCATAAAAAATTTTGCCCATCAACCATGTATGGCTAGAAAGGCTTGTCTCTTTTCTTTTACATGGAATAGACAGGGTAAATATCTTCCAGGTAAAACTGTGTGCATGACTCACTCCATTAATTTAGATTCCCTACACTACCATCGGAGAAGAAGCTATTAGCAGCATATATGGTATTACTGAGCTATTAGCTCCCTTAAGGGTGAGCGCATGTCCTTCATGCAAGCGGATCATATCAAGGCCAAATCAAGAAAGCAAGATCTATCTAAATTTTTTAGCACCCATGTTTCCACACACTCACATAAAACATTAACATCAACAGAAGAAGAGACCCTAAAAAGTCCAGCTACAGCAAGTCTATAAAAACCTTCGAAGTGATTACTTTGCTGAGAGGTATTGCTGTGAAGGGAGTCCATTCATCTCAAATACAATTGGATCCAAAGCTAAACTGCTTGCTAAGCAAATGCCTCAGCCCTCAAATCTCCATTAACACTAAATTGAGCATTAAAACTGCTCGTTAAGTTGCACCAACTGCGTTAATGCTGTTCAGCCTCCTGTACCTTGTACTTGGTGTTTGCAGGAATGTTGGTTTTCCAGCGCACTGTGTAGTAGCGAGCATCTGTGATCTTCTGATTCTTCGGCAGAGAGTTGTCTGCCCAAGTGATCCTTATGGTGTCATGACTCAGAATGGAAGCCTGAACGCCCACTGGCGGCATCATGGGGGAGGGATCTGGCACTGGAGTGTATGGAGCATTAATAACAAATACATCAACTTCAGAAGTGTCTAAGGAATTGATGGGTAAAAAGTAGTGTATTATAATTAAAACGGGGAAGGTGGAATTTTAATGTAAACAAAAACAAAAAGGGGGAATGCAGGGTAATATAATGGAATGAGAGGTGAGAAATGGAAAAAAAAGAGAGAAAAGCCAGAGTTAATAGGCAACATAAAACTAATAGTTATTCAATCCTGCTCCCTTCTTAAGGCATGGGTTACAAATAAAAATATGCTATGGACTTTGCCACTTAATCATATTAGTGTCAATGGAGTTCAAACATCATACAACAATCCTCAAATATTATCAGAATAGAAACATAAATTCATCCATTGGCTTTATCTACCTGAAAACACTTGTTTATTCCTTCTTTGGAAAACAGTGGTGGGAGAAAGAACAGGGATAAACTCAACTTCTTAGAGGTAGGTAATTCATTGTTCAGACAAGATTGGAGGGGAACTGCCATTCTTGTTTTTTTTTTTTTTTTTTTTTTTTAAGTGTTTTGAGCAAAAAAATTGTGTCATCTAAAACAAAGTTAATTCAGGAAATTCAAACAGCAAGTTTCCCCAGAAATCTAACAAAATTCCAGAACTTCAAAAGAAAGATTAACACATACAGCAAAGCTCATAAACAAACAACTATACCTTAATAAAAAAAATAAAATGCTACACAAGACTAGAATGCAGAATGAGCCATAAATTAACAACACCTCAGCTTACTTGGCTTAAAATCTAAGGCTATGGCTACATGAAGAAAATATCACAAGGCATGACTTTACACAGAGTGCTTGCTACTCTGCGTTAGCTGCCTGTGTGTATGCTCTTACCCAACAATAAATGCAAGGTAGGTAGCTTACCTATTTTCACTCCCACTTCCACTCACATTTGCCCTGGGATAAGAGCACGCGCACAGACAGTCACCAGAAAGTAGTCAATCTCCTGAATGCCCTTGCTTAACTCCTGGTAACTTGTTTGTGTAGCCATACCCCTAGATAATATGAGGTTCATAAGCAGCTCATTTACAAAGTTGCTGCAAATTGAAATTTGAACATGTCATACAGCGAGTGTATGCATTATAGACAGTCTCAGTTTGAAAGGTGTAACAAATATTACAGTTTGTTGAGACATCTGTAAAAGATCAGATTTGGGGCCACGAATTTAGGACTGCACATGTATAAACTGCACTAAGCAAACCAACATACTGAAATGAGAACATCTGTAAATAGCTGTAAGGTAAACTCTAAAATTAAAACCAAATATATATCACATATATAAGCATATGGCTTTGGTTAGTCAGCTTAAAGATTTAAGTTAACTACTGAGTCAACAGTGTGAATCAGTTTAGGACACAAAGAATACCTGAGCACAGGAGACAACCCCGTAATGTTGCATTATTTTACTGGAACAAAGGGTAAGGATTTTTAGCTGTGTGAAAACAAGAAGTCAACCATTGGGCTTTACCTGTCTGTGACCTGGTCACTGCACTCTCATAGAGTGGGATGCCTTCACCAACATTGTTGAAAGCTTTCAGAGTTATGACATAGTGGGAGCTTGGATCTGATGGAAGAAAAATTCAAATATATATTTTTAGGGCAAATAAATCATTGCAAACTGTTAATGGCTCCTATTCCTACTTCCAATTTTTCTCCATTTTGTTCACTATCTTACTTGTAAGGGAGATAAGGGTATACAATGATCAGCAAAATTAAAACCGAGTTTCCTCAATGACAACTACTTCTGGTGTACAAAGTTTGTCTTCTTATACTGCCTGAAATCTATACACACCACAATTCAAACAGAAGCCCAGACAAGATAACTTTGAGGAGAATACCAACAACATGCTCATGCTGAAAGTTTTATAACCTCACTGTGTTAATCTTAGGTCTGATTATGCTGAAACCCAAAGCAGTTCCCAAGTCTATCACCTATTGCTTCAAAAGTCTTTACATACTACAACCAAGCTACTGAATGACTATTCTGTACCTTGCTCTACACAAAAGATTTTTTTGGTCCATTCTGGAGAGCTTATTATTAAAGCATGTGCTGTTAAATCCAGATTTTCTTGGTGACAGAGTGGCAGAAACTGGGCAGGGCTACTTGCTCAACACAAAAAGTTTTATTACAAATTCAAAAGAAACACCAAGACATGCCCACAGACAGAAGTTAAGACGAAATGAAACAGAAAAATGCTTCAACTCTGTAAATGTTAGATCCCTGTTTCAAAAAGAAACAACAAGGGGAAAAAAAAAAGCTTTTTAACACAAAAATGAGCTTACAGGCAGTCCTCAGACTTACAACACAACTGGTTCCTGAAAACCACATCTTAAGCCAAAACGTTGCAACTCAGAACCGATTTTCCCATAGGAAACAATGTTATAAATGGCGGATCGTTTTCTGAACTGAGGCCTGATACCCTGTTTCTGAACTGAGGCCTGATACCCTGTTTTCACCAAAAATACCCCAGAGTGTTGTACTCTATCAATTATAGATGAGTAATATAGCTACATTAACATATTTATATTGTAAATAGCAATCATATTGATTCAGAAGGACTTCTTTGAGGAGACTTTGATGGACTTTTTGAAGGGTTCTTGGCTGGAGTCTTCTCAGGAGTCTTGGCTGCTTTCTTAAAGAACGAGTCCAAGGAAGTTTGGACAGATGCTCTCCAGGGAGATGGGTGACGCAGCATCAGATCAAGTGTTGTAAAGTCAAAACTGACGTCAGAAAGTTGAAACAGGGTGTCAAGTTATAAAAGTAAGTGCAAAACATTGTAACTTGAAAAGTTGTTAAGTCGAGGACTGCCTGTATTATAAATGTCAGTCAATTTTGGAGCCATAGCACAGAACATTCATATTGAAAGAGTTTTGAAAGAGACCTGTCTGTATTTTAATTTCTTTTTAAAATATGACCTGTCTGTATTTTAAATCTTTTTAAAAAAAAAACTGTGCCTTGAAAAATACTGACACAAAGCAGGTTAAAATTTAGGAAACAATGTTCTTGAATTGTTCTCACCTAAGTTCTCAATGGTGTAATATCTCTGTTTGTAGTCCACTTTGATGGTCTGTGCATGAGGACTGCCAACACCATACCCTATAGCGTATCCTCTCACCACAATATTCTGATTTTCAGGAGGAGTCCAGCTTACTACTATACTGGTAACCAGAGGACGGACATGTAATGAACTTGGTACTTCAGGGACGCGAGTTTCTGTTAAATAAAAAAAACAATTTAAGGATTTATCCAAAACAAAATAAAGCAAAATATTCTTGTATACTAGTCAGATCCAGTACATTCTCAATGTCTTCACAAAGTAATGCTAATATTTTAGGAAATCCCCTCTACCCGCCAGCTTACATTTTTCTTTTCTTTTTCAATCCTCTAAAAGGAGGGCTACAGAAAGGAAAGAATGCCATTCATTCTTCTGTGCACAGTAACAAAGTAAAAACTAAAAAGAAAATGGAAAATCCTACCAAAAACAAAGGGCTGCTATAATAGAAAAAATAAAGAAAAAATCTTTAAAAATTAAGTTAATTTTGTGTATTACTGTATATACCAATTCGTACTTCTAAAACTTATGCTTCTTAAATATCTCTTGAACAAGGACTTCTGCAGTATAGCAAAATATCACTTATACCTTATGGAGACAGATCTGTTTGACTTTCTGTAGTTTTTTTCATTTACTTCGCTGCTTCTATAATTTTTCATAATTTGCTTAAGTGTTTATCCCCCTCTGTCCCCACAGCCAATCTTCATTTTCCTGCATGTTAATGCAATGCAGCTTACACAGCTGACTTTAGCATCAAAATCATCTCCATGACAACACATTTGATGGTCACAAACAAAGAATTATGTCTTCACTGTAGATTTAAGCAGATTTCACGGTTTTAACAACTGCCAATAACTTGGGTATTCCATCTGTTAAAGAAATCACTTCAGCGCTGTCCAGTGCACTTCAATTTTGCAGTCCCTCTAAATCCACAGGGCCTCTTTACATACTTACCAAGCCATTAATGTAAAGGGGAGTTGTGTGTGCTGACACATCATCAGAAACGAGTACCTGTGGAATCTGTCAACTACTGATGGCAAACATTCAACCCCAATCCAATACCTACGTCAGAATTGTGCTGCTAAACTGAAAAACTTCCACAGCACTTATGTAAGTTAGCACCAAAGTATATGCAATGAAGGGCTTATGCCCCCATTCTTAACTGAAACTTGAACTAAAACAACTTTATATTTGTCTGTACCTATACCTGGAAGAAAGGAAGAACAGTCTTTTCTTACTTTGCATTAGTACGTCAGCCCAATGGAATTGCTAGTGCAGCAGCAGACAGAAAATATGTCAAACAGAAGACAAGGCACAACCCCCCTCCTCCAAAAGAGAAATCATTTCAGATAGTTCTGGTGGCTGTTGCCTTTAGGGTTTCTCACTTTATGATCTGTGTTGTATTTACTGAAAATAGGTAACCAACTGCAGTGCAACAGAGTGTCTTGAATCAGAATATGCCTATTGGTTTGCCTCAACTAAAGGGATTAATGGGCTGCAATAAAAAGCAGACAATTAAATTTCACAAGTATTAAATGCAAAAAAAAAAAAAAAAAAAAAATCACATTAATGCAATGCTAAAATGAGAATTTTTCATTAAAAACAGTCAATACATTTGGAAATCAAAATAGCACAACAGATTTGTTTTATGCGTGTGCTCTGCACCAAGGCTCTCCCCTCTGATCCCTGCATAACCATATAAACACTAATGTAAAATTCTAATGATCAAATTTTCATTTACACTGGGCATGTCTACATGTGTGCTTTAATATGCAATACACTATTTTACTGCACATTAAAGTATCACAAAATCCATGACATTATGCTAATGAGCAGTAAAATAGTCTACTGTGCATTAAGCATCACCCAAAAAGCATACAAATGTACTACTGCACATAGCAGAGCCTAATGTGCATTCATTTGGTACCTCACACTGGAGGTACTAAATTTAATGTGATTTAGAAAAGGTGCATTAATGCATGTGTAGACACACCAACTGAGGTCCTATGAAGTAGACATAAATCACATTTATTCCCATTTTCAGAGTGGTATAAAACAGCAAGAGTATAATTGAGAATCAGTTCCTATATGGGTATCTGAAATTACAAGTTTAAACTTTAACTATATCAACAACACATTATTAAAAATTATCTATATTGGTTTATTAGAGAAATAAAGGCAAGAGTCACACATACCCACACACACTCACACCATGTATTCATTCCTTTCTGTTACGTTATATTGACCAAATACCACATTGCATTACCAGAGCCAAGGATTTTCAGTATATGGTGAATTGCAATCCATATGTTTGAAAGAACAATAAAAGTTTGTGCAAGTGCCTTTACATTATAACTTTTATGCAACTGAAATCTCAAATTCTGTGACTCTTGAGGTTTTTGGTCTTTAAATACAATGCTGGCATTACCCTCTGACAAAGTATTGTTAACTAAGACTCAAAAGGAAAGTGCTTTTTTATTATTTTTGATAAATGCTACCTGAGTATGGAGCCTACCTGGATTTTGGTGACTAAAACTAACTGATTTTCAAACCAATAAATCTGTGCCTTTTCCACTGACAGTATAAGATACACAGTTACATGGAACTTCAACATAAAAGGCAGATTTTCAACAACTAGGAAACTCAACACAATTGTTTATATTTCTCTCTTATACCACTCATAATTAAACACTAGAGATTAAGACCATAGGGCAGTGGTTTTCAATCTGTGGTCTGTGGACCTCTGGGGTTCACAGACTATGTCTAAGGGGTCCATGAAAGAGTATCACATCAAAAGTATGTGAATACACACGCTAAAGGAGTCCGTACCTCCTTGCAAAATTTCTTAGGGGTCCACAAATAAAAAAAGGCTGAACGCCACTGCTATAAGAAGATAACTTCTTTCACTGTGTGGCAATTTTGCACAGCACTGCTGGTACAATTTGAGTCTAAAGATGGCACAACTAGTTCTGTCTGTGTCAGAGGCAAAGTTCACCTAGCATATGCCAAATATAGGGGCTCTCCTACAATCCAACCTCTTTGCTGCTGCCTGGCTGGATTGCTGCTAGGTCACATGATCCACAACTACATTTTTTTTGCAGCACACTGCCTATTTGAGTTAGAGTGACCCACAAGCTGCTCTAACACAAGGTAGAAGGAATGGCCCGAGGAGAACACTTTGTATACACTGGCTTGATCTACCCTCTGAAGTTTGGGAATTTGGCGAAAGAAATTCTAGAAATATGGAAGTCCATCTAGAGCAGAAGTATGACCTTCTGAAAAAGGACTTTCCAGCAACTGGAGATAAGCTGGGTGAGAGAGGCTCCAGCACCACCAGTATACAAAAGACGGTGCATAGTGCAGGAAGCATATGGTGGTTGTATGTTATCGAAAAGACATGTAAAGGGATCTTCCACTAGCCAAGTAAAGCTAGGCTTAAGATTGCTTTTTATGAAAAAGAAGGAAGAAAAAAAAAGATATAAAATTAACTTGTGGTTTAAAACTGATCTGAGGAAACACGACATATAATTCTTAATGTGAAATTTCCATCTAGGACTATCCTTTTTCTACCTATCTTAAGCTACAAAGTCACCTCTCTAGGTTCCTTAATTTTGTGACTCTGCCTTTGACATTCATCTCAGATGCAATGTCTTTTTTATATGCTTCTTGAACTCTAAAGTATACTCCATCTGCTGAATTTCCTCCTTTTATCATTGCAGCTATACATCATGAAAGGATCACCAACAGATTAGTTAATCACTACCTTCCACTCATTAAATGAAGGCATGCTGGTTATCCTTAATCACAATATCACTGTGCAGTTTCAAAGAGTTCTACCTTGAAATAAGAGGCACTTTTAAGAACAGAAATATACTACTTGCCAACTTTAATAGTATTTAGTTAGATACTAGAATAAGCCCAATAAAACACACTTTTCCTCATTCAAATCTATCCTGGAGATTCAGGTTACAATTTTCAACATAGTTTATAGGATTTAATTCCTATTAGAAGGCATATTCCTATACTGCGTTCCTAGACTACTCTGAAAATATTTAACCTCTTTTTCAGAAAGCCTCAGTATAGAAACCTAACCATTGTCAGTCAAATGCTGTCTTTGCATGCCTACATTTCCTGAGGGAACACGTGAAAGAAAGGAAAAGAGAAGTACATCATTAGGGTGTGAACCCAATAAAGCATGTATTACATCTTCCTGTTACCCTTCTATACGCATCTCTTTTCCATGCTTGTATTTTCTGGCTTTTGCTCCTTTCCCCATGAGTGCTTAGGTCTCAAACCCTGCTGTGTACAGGGCCTGGCAGTTTGCATTTGCTGCATGCTGTGGTCATCTTTATGATGCTTTATGGTTGTGGGGCATGAGCGCTTAATAAGTAGTTAGAGAAAAGAACTGAGGCATTTGAAACATGCTGCTTTAGGAGACTGCTGCATGTCTTGTACACTGAGCACCAGACCAATGAATCTGTCAAGCAGCAAATCAGTCAAGAAATTGGAACCTATGAATGGCTGGAGGTTGTGTGATGAAGGAAGCTGCAATGGTTTGGACACATCATGAGAAGGCTGGACACCCTTGCCAACTTCATAATGCAGGGCACAATGGAGGGAAAGAGAAAAAGAGGTAGACACAAGAAGAGCTGGGGAACCAATATTAAGAACTGGACGGGGCTTCAGCAGACAGAGTGCACAAAGCTAGCCAAACATAGGGCAGAGTGGAGGAGGGTTGCTACAGCATCTAAAACACCCCAATGGTCACAGCAGCCTCAGGACTGACCTGACCTGTGCCCTAATGGGGTGCATGTGTAGAAGCTGAAACATTTATTATGCAGTTAATTAGTCAACTGCACAATAAACATCTCATATACACATGCTATAATGCTCTATCCTACCCTGCCAGCGCACTGCTCATTTCAGAATCAAAACAATAAACTATGAACTGTGTCTTGCTTCATTTTGTAAGACACTAGCATGCTTCAGGTACTGCAAAACTAATCATATTTCAGACTTCAATCTAGGAAAAGTATTCATCCCGTTCTGTGGTGTGTGAACATCTGGATGATTAAGGTCAAAATCTAGACATTCTTATCTGGCACTGGCATTATGTAATAAGCTATTACTTACTGCAGAAAATAACAAAGTACTGGGACAGTATTCCATTTTCAGTTTTCAGGCCACTATCTAGACCTGATGGGAACTTTATTTTTACTATTTAACATATGTATAAATAAAACTCATAGTCCCACTGCATCAGTCCCATACAGTAAATGTTATAGAACAAAATCATGTTCGTCTTGGAAGAATGGAGTCATATTTGTAGCTACATTGTTCAGATACTGAGAGGACTTTAAAATGACAAGTATGCTACCTAGTTATGTCCTTACCATCCAAGTCACTCTCAAAAGTTTCTGCTGATATCCAGTCAGTAGCTGGTCCTGTACCATTGATTGTTAAGGCAGCCACCCGGAAGCTGTATTCTGTACCTCGCTCAAGACCTAATACACAAAAAATATGCAAGTTATTAAAATAAGAGCTATAGCTGTGTGCAGAAAGAATCACAATTTATAATTAAAGACATCAAGAATCCCACCAATCTGACCGTAAGAGTGTGTTAATGTGAAAGTAAATGGATGGAAGCACATGTTGTAGCTGCTGCTGTGACACAGTATGGGTCAAGCCTGAAACAGAGCCAGGAAGTTAACTGCATTATGTTCTGGCCTTTCACCCTTGAGACTGCTGCTTGAGCATAACCTGAGGTCAGAAATGGAAATCAGTGCTTTTCACAGTGCAAACTCCAGTAGAGGAGACTGACACAAATTGTGGTGTAACAGCTAGATTGTGACAGGAGACGTCCAGGACTATGGCACTACGGAGACCTTCTCTGTAGGTCAATGGCAGAACAGCATGAGGGTTTGTTTGCAGCATATACAGTCAATTGATGAATGAATGGCTTTGCTTTACAGGTTATTAAGCTTTTCATCAGCATGGTAGAATGCCTTACAGTTCTATAACTAAATTTCTACATCTAATACCACATAATTAACAACCAAAGTATATACAAGGAATTAATTCCTTATTTATCCAAGTCCACAAGCTATAATCAAAATAATATGAAGATACACTCAAGCTTAATACACTCATTTATCAGCTATGCCTATGAATAATAAGAGCTTCCCCAGTTGAAATAAGTAGCATCTTGGTTTATGTTGTTATTTTTAAATAAGAGATATACATCTTTACATTCAGCAGAGCAATCCCTAAGCAATCTGAGCTAAAATTCAATGCTTGTTTTGCATTGTATAGTGGTTATTATATTAGCTCTATGGAGACAGGTCAGTTTTACTTTCACCTGTAAACAATTTCCTAATCAGTTTTCTTTATTGTTTTCATACAAAAGCAGAATGCTGCAACATTTGGATTGTGGATGCTAGTTCCAAAGGAAAAAAAAATTCCCTGAAAGCCATCCATTGATATTTAAAGCAACACTGAGTTTACATTTACTAACTGTATTGATTCTATGATGCGGGAATTGAACCAAATGTTTTGGTTCTTCGTGTTTTAAATACAAACCAGCCAGCCCTTGCTCTTCTCACAGCAACCACTAGAACACATTAGGAGTCAGAGCTGGCAGGTCTAAGAACAAACCATACATCCTGTTAAGCACATGCTCATTTAGTTAGGGTGTCATTTTATCTTTCTTGGCAAAAGCAATATATCATGGATGATATCTATCTAAAAATAAAAGTCAGTTCAGTCCAGTTCAGTTCACACAGCAAGACTGTGGCAGAATCAGGACACCTGACTTCACTTTGCCCTAACCACTCTCTCATGCTGTCCCAAATTAATTCAGTTCGTTCACTTAAAATATTTTCAGATCACGTGTGAAGGCAAGCAGCAATAGCCCTCCCTCCCCAAGAAATAGTCAGCGCCTCTTCAAATCCTGAGAAACACATTTTAAATGCTGCTTCTTTCAGGTTTTGGATAACATAAAACAACCCACCTTCAATTAGCTGAAAAATCTGTGTCCCGCCGATGCTCTCTGTTACATCACTCTTACGAGAAACTTTACGATAGCGAATTTTGTAGCCAGTGATTTGACCATTGTGGGTACCAGGAGGAGGGGGCTGCCAATGTACCATGATGCTCTGTAGAAGGCAAAACATATTACAAGTCACTGCCTCCCCTTCAGCCAATCAGACGTTCTATTGCTAATGCTGCATGCATTACCAGTTTGACTGAAGTGCTGTCCCACATAAAAAGAAAAGGTGAAAAAAGAGGTTGAGGAAAGAGTTGATAACTAACCTGCAAAAATACTCAAATTCTAAAATCTTAATAAATAAAATAAAAAAGGATGAGTGCATTATTCTAGACCACCCAGGAAGCCATAGTCATATGTGCGCGCACACACACACACAGCAGTAGTTAATGAGCACTGGGAACAGGTTTTAGCTCTGATGCCTCAGGCTCTTCTGTCTGATCTGAACTTCTCTTTTCCTTAATAATCAACCTCTACATCAAGTTAACCCATTGCCACTGCCTGTCTCCCATTTAGATGTATGTTGTATTCTTAACCCCCACCGGAGTTTACACTGCTCTAAACCACAGTTTAAGAAGTGGTCTTTAGAGCATATAAAAGTGAATGGAAACCTCCAGGCACTGTGAACAAGACCTCACAGTTATACTAAAACTGATAACGTTGTTCAAAGGATTGGAAATTAAGAAAATACAGATATAGAGGGCCCAGGTGATTCAGACAAAAAAACCATGCCCCAAACCGGGGTATTTTCAGAGATATTATAGGATTGGGATTGGTGTGAAAAGGTACATGGAAAAGCCTGCTAGACTGGGTGGAGTGGTTTGAAGTAAGACCCTAAAAGGCCCTAAATTGTGGGTGATCTGGGACCAATCTACTTTCATTTTTCCCTTTAAGAACAGCAAATGCACAACATCTTACCTTGGAATTGCGGACTTCCAGGGACAGATTCTGGGGTGGAGCGCTGGGAACTAGAAACATTTTAAAAGATTATTCCTCAAAAACTATATGATTCCTGCCAGATACCAGTCCTTATATAAAGTACAAATCCCTCTTGCCTTAGATCATGTTTGATATACTGATGATGGTGCCCTACCCTAAATACAATATAGAGTAACTGTGCATATAAGGAGCATTTTGCCATGATGTAGGATGTAATTTTTTAAATCCCATTACCTATCATTATGCACCTACATAAAAGCAATCTGAGGTTCCAGGTTACTGATAATCTATAATTTACACAGATTTCAATAGGAGACTGATACGCAACACCTTTCAGAGGTGAGACATGTATGCAGGTGCCTAACTCCTCAGGGTATCCAGATTGGACATTCTGACCAGTGATATTCTGCACAAGGAAAATGGTATACCAAGGGGTTTAAGTCAATCTACTCATGGAAAAGGAGGGGTCGGAGCTCTCTGCAAAGTTTGCTGCCGTTTTCCAGCCTTCTATTCTTCATTACGGTGTTCAGTTGAGAGTGATAAGGACCAGAGCATCCTATGGTCTGATGACCCTTTGCGAGAGGAACAGTTCCTACAGGACCATTCCAGAGAGCATTTGTGAAGAGCAGACCTATAGTTACTGCAATTTATACTGGGAACTGGTCAGGCTCCTAACTAACCTCATAACTAGGGAAGGCTGGTATATAGACTGATTTTTTTTCTGTTTCTCCCTTTCCAGCTGACCTGAACCGAAATCAGCACAACTGAGGATCAAGCCTTGTATTCTTTAATAAGCACTAACATAGTTTAAAAGGAAAAAAACAGAAGAAGCTGAACATTTTCTGCAAGGGGAATCTGCTTTCAAATAGTGAGAAAGGACCAGACAAAGGAAGATGGTGTCTAAAAACAGCTCGTAAAAGAAAAATAATTACAAGTGTATTTCATAACTAAATATTATAGGCAGAAGTTAGTATTAACTGTGACCAGTTTTTCATAGATCCCCATTTACTCACATCCACTTCCATTTGTCTTGCCTGAACTACTAAAAGCAGGCAGTTTTTCTAGTATTATAAACAACCGATTTAACAATATCCACATGGGAACCAGAACAAAAATACATAGTGTTTTTCTCTGACAACTAAGCAGACTTAGCAAGTGAATTATTAAAGAGAAAATAGGAAAGAAAAATACAGGGAAAAATCACGGTACAGAATTATGAATCAAAGAAACCATAAATTTATCATAGCTGTGCTGTTTGTGTCACTACTGCTATTCATCCATCAATTTTAAGATGCAGCTTGGGGGAGTTATCATTCATATATGAGCATTTATGCCAGGCTAAAGTTTATTATGCAAGACTGCTATCTATTAACACAATTAAAAATCACACACTTAATAGAAAGTCTGCTAACACATAATAAATTATGAGAGTTAAAAAAAATAAGTTGGAATTTCTGGGCTCAATAGTATTCTGACCCTGTCTTTTTTTTTAAATATTTTGTAGACCCATTTGCCCATGAAGCGAACTAATGCTGTTGACATTATAGAACCTGTATTAGTATAAAACTTATTAGTATAAAACCAGCTGCTTTTGTAGGTATAGTAATTTCCTTCCAACCAGTGTGGACAAGCTCAATGAAGTTTATTCAGCATGCATGACCACATGAAGCAGTCTTACCACCCTGACATAAGGCAACAGAAAATTCCTGAAGGTTTCTATGGTTAAAAATCAATTTAACCAAAAGAGATAATGTCTTCCACAAGAAAACTGGATTAAAGCAACTCACCATCTGACAGCGTTCGCACAACAACATCTTGGGTAGACACTCCAGGGCCATGTTTATTGTAGGCCACCACTCGGAAGCTATACTCTGTGTATTTCTTCAAGCCATTAATGGTGTAGGAGTGACCTCCCACATCAACATCCTGGGCATAAACCAACATAGATGTGAACTAAAAACAATGCTGAATCTATCATGTTTTTATTTACAGTGTCATAATGCTCAAAGCCTTGAGGTCCCACTGTGGTGGAATCTGTTTAAGCCAACAGCAGATATAAACTCTGGTTTGAAAAGTTCATACTCAAATAGTAGGTTTACAAAAACAACAGTATTTATGCAGTGTACGGCATAATACTGATAAAAAATTGAATTGTACCAAGAGGAGAGGGGATCTCTTAATGAAAATGGATTTGACAAACTTATTTATTACATGCTAATGCTTCTACTTTAAACAGTGGGATGGAACTAACAAAAACAAAAGCAATGCCATTTATTTTAGTTCAGGGATACAACAGATTCAGTCAAAGGTAAACGTCTTAAATCTGCATTAACATTTTAAATAGTATGTTCAACTGTTCTTGCAATTATTTTTTAGCTGGAATCCCAGGTGAGTGAGGATGAGTAACTGAGAGGCTGGGATTAACTCTCAGTCTCCTATGGCCAAGTCAAAGTCTACAACATTGCTGCTATAACATTTCAAGTCCAGAAGACTTAGTCACTTAAGAGGATCCCCCCTGCTTTCTCTGAAATATGAGATCAAATGACTGGCTACTGAGTTTAAGCAATCAAAATAATAACAATTTGCCAAGGTTAGAGATCACATGGAAATCATCAACTAAATTAGTGGGGGTCATGGTTTTCAGTAAAATAGATTAAAAGTGAATCTATCACCAATTTTTTTTGCTAGTCTACTTCACATATCCTGAGTTAATGGGCATTTTTACACATGCTCAGGGAAAAGGGGATGGGGGAGACTTTAAATTAGAGTGGCTCCAAGAGCCACTCTAATTAAAGCACTGCAGCATTTCATGTATCAGCATCCCTGCATTCTAAAATGGCAGCAAGGGTGCTTTAACTAAAGCTCATCAAACGAGCCCAAATCCCAGAGGGTTTTTTTTTTTTTTATTTAGGCCTGAGTCTCTTAAAGCTTTCTAACCTTCCTACTCCTTCCGAATCCAGTTCGTATTAACCGACTGATATCTGCCAGTCTAAAGTTTTGTTTCCATACAACAGTTGGACCAGTTACAGTTTTTAAAACAATAATTTGGCTAAACCAATGTAAACCCAGCTAGAAAAGCAGTTACTGTATGCTGCACCATTGTAAAATGGTAAGAACCTCCACTCATGAGATTATATCTGCTTAACATAACATATTTTTAAAACAATTTTAGTGAAGCTGGTGCAAGACAAGTCTAGATCATGCCTAATGAGTTCAATTACCAGTAGGTCGCTAAATGACATGAGCCAAAACATAGACCTATTCTTCTAAAATGGAACTTGCAATTACTACATCCGTATAATGTCTAACCAGAATTAAATGGCATTATAAACTGTCCAGAGATCCACCATACCTGCTCATTATCCATCCCCTTTTCCATGTAATAAAGCTTGTAGTTCTGAATTTCTCCATTGCCAGACAATGGCGTTTCCCAGGTGACAGTGATTGAAGTGGGAGAGTTGACATATGCTCGAATGTTGGGTGCTGGACCAGGAAGTTGAACTGGAATGAAGACAGAACTACTGTAAGTTCACTGCTCTGAACACTCAATTTTACACTAAATATGCTGGGGGCGAGTCCTGAAAACATGATAAAAAGGGTATTTTTGAAAGCCAAGCAATAAAACTACGTTTCAAATAGTATATCGAAACTGGGCAACATTCAGAATAGTCATCAATTCTCTAATTGGCTATGCCTGATTAGTAAAGTACTGATCATCTTAGCCATTTTTTCTAGATAGAGATGATTAAATTCCACCTCCTAAAAGACTTAACACAATTAGAAATATGCTATGTACCTCATAAAATGAACTGCTTTTTAGGTTGTAGACAAGTGGACATTTTTCTAACGTTCAATGATAAGGCTTTCTTTCCTGGAAGAAACTCTTAGTTTCAGACCCCCCCAAAAATGTTTATGATAAGGATGTGATATGGTTACCTAATACCATCTTTACTTAAATATAAAAGACAAAGTTTTTCCTCAACCAACACAGGGAAAAAGCGTCCTTGTCTTACATTCACATACAATGAAACTTATTAAATACACTGTCTATAATTAAATTGCTACCATTAACATGCTCAAAAATGGAAACCAACTATGAAGTTAATTAATGCAGCCAACACTGAGCATGACTTTAAACACATGGCCCACATTGGGCAAACATACTGATAAGAACCTACCACAAGGAAAGATTACTGAAGCCCACATAAAGAAAATGTACGGTAGTGCTCACTGCACTCAGTGCCAACTATTTTCAGGTCATGGTGAGCCACTATACTGAATATATTTTTACTTTCTCTTCACTTCCACAGCTAAGCTGTGCCTTTTTTCCCCATTCAAAAAATTCCTGTTTCTTCATTGGCCTTGAATGCCTAACAAACATCACCAATCAGGGCTCCTCAACAGTTCACCCGGAATCTCTCTTATCATCCCCTCTCTCAGCCTGTTGCATATGATTAATGTGGCCCTGCCCTCCATGAGGTGGACCTGGACCACGTTGCCCTAAGCCTTATCTGCAGATAAATTTCTGGAGGATCCCAAGACAAGAATACCCAGTTCCAGTCATTGGGGTGGGGTGGGATGTGCTAATTAGCACATAGAACCTTTGTTGGGGGGTATCTGGAATATACACTCATACTGAGCAGTGCCAAGCAATGGGATCACCATGGCTTAAAATGCTGTTGACTGTTGGGACCCAGCCCAGTAAACTATATGGCAAATCATGATCCTTTTGGCTTGGACAAATATCATACACAGTTTGTACTATATATAAAGTATGTACAAAGTGCTGCTTAATAGTGTGTTTATGGAATACCTGTGCTAGAACTTGCAGCAGTTTCAAAAAAGGTAAAATGCATCAATTGTAGACAAACTAAATTACTGTAAACATGTTGATTTCCAAGTTAGTGCTTTCAAATTTGCCCCCCACTTTTACATGCGCAGGGAAAGCAGGTCTGACATTAAATGGAGCAGGGGAAGAAGGGGCTGTAGGAGAAAGAAGTTTGGGATGCAGAGGGCAAGGGAGCCACTGGACTCCTTCCAAGATTTATTTTCCCTGCTGTAGCAGTGGAAGGGGGACAAATTCAAACCAAACCTCCAATAATTAAGTTATATACTTGGAAAAGTATAACAAATTAGTACATTACTGGGGGGAAGGGTTTGACTAATATTCAGGGTTATCTAATATTTGAGTAAATATGATTAAATGCATGCCATTAAATATGCTTTATCTCTGTGTATTTAAACCCAGCTGATTTTATGCATTATATTTCTTATCCTTCAACTCGCAAATGTCTGCAGAATAAATATTACTTTCAAAACCCACTAGCATAACAAATCTGGTACGTATTCATAGATAAGTAGCAGCAATTTAACTATTTCCTTGCATTCTCTGCCCATTAGCAGACAATATATTAAGTACAATAAAATGTATTAGTCTTGGGACACAGAGAACCACCAAACCTTTCAGGAACTTATCAATATGCCCAGGAAAGCTCAGTCTACAGCAAACAATCAAATCTAGCAATCCAAAGTGCAGATCTGAGGAATGGTATGAAACTCGACACTTCAAACCAGATCATATTCTACCTACTAGCAGCCTAAGCAGACTTAAGATGCCTGCAGCATGATCCAAGCACATCCTGCTTGAATCCCTGAAAAGTACTGAATGCAAGAGGTAGATGGGTCCTCCCCCTGCTTGGTCCATTTTTGCAAATTAGTCTTAAGGCTAAGATGGTATATACAAGGGTCCACCTGAGAAGGAATCAAATACAGATGGGTATAGACGATGAGACTGCAGGCAGAATATTGTGAATTTTTTTGTGCTTGTGAGTGTATTAATAATTATGTTTAGAAAATATGTTAGTGATTTTAGAAGGCCTGATAATCCATCAAAATTATTTTCAAGTGCCCCCTATTTTCGCTTTGCACCCTAGACAAGAGAGCCAATCTTAAAGACTTTTCTTTCCCTCAGCTAATGTGATGCCTATCAGACTTGCACCTCCCTATAAATATTCCGCTATACAACAGTTTGAAGCAATAAGGGCTCTAAAAAGTATTGTACAAAAAATGCATTCTATGTCCATTAACAGATACTTGCCTGTCTGAGGAAATAACTTCCTGCAAGACAGAACTATAATCTTCCTTTCATGGATAAAAGTGATACAGACAAAATTTTAATTAGATCTGCTTACTGAAGTGGAGAGAATTGAATCTGGTGCATTCTGGCTAACTGTTGTTTGCTTTATTTCCTTATGAATCATTTCATTCAATTAGCACCAAGAGCTAAATCTATCCCATATCTACTCCTAAAAGGACTTTTCCCCTCCAAATGCTGATTTTCAGAGGGCAGTTAAATATTTCATATATTTGAAAAGAATTTCCAGAATCCTTCCAATTTCTTTTGACTCAATCCCCTTCTGACTTCTATACATCTACTTTACCAGAATATTCAGGTTGCATCCTTAAGCATTAACTGAAAAAGTGGGGTATATTGCCCTGAACAAAACACCACGCTAACAGAACAACAGAGCTGCCAGGACCTGAGCTGGCTCATGTATCTATGCGTGGCACTGCATTTTAACACCAATATACATGAGGAACAGAGCATGTATTCTTCCCCACTCCCTCTAAACAAATGAATTTTTAAAATATTTTTGAATTAGTTGTTGATCTAAAAGTAATTAAAAAGGGTCCCTTAAGATACGTTTGCTCCCTGGATCAGACTCCTTATTTTGCCCTGAATGAGCTTAACAAAATTGATTCTTCAGCACTCCCATATAGTTACAACTCATTGGAAAATAGTACATAGCCTAGCATCCTATCTTCCATGATTGGGAGGTTCTTCAGATAATTTCACAAAAAATGCACTTGAAATAAGGCCGCTGTCTCCCACTGGTCCCACTGGGATTGAGGCTCTGCCTTCCTCTCCTGCAACCCTTAGAGATGATAGCACAGGGGACCTCCAGGTACGGAAGTATAATGATCAATATGCCCACATTGTCTTAATTGTGCTCTGGGAGGCTAAAGTAGCATGGCTTAGCCCCAAGACAGGCTTGTCATGGCAACTTGGCTGCTTCCCTTGCTGATCCCCCTGCTGCCACATGCAGTGGGGCAGCGTTTTCCAAAACCCAGTGGTCACTCCCATGCGCCTGCCTCTTGAGTGCCACTGATCACTGTTGCTGACAGCAACAGGCAACAGTGGATTCAGTGGTGAGAAAAGCAGCAGCCTCCCAGAGGTCCTCCATTCTGACACCCTACTTGTCATATGCCACCTCTCTCCCCTGCCAGTTATTGTCATTGCAGGCCATTGCTGTCCTTTGGGGGCTGCAGGTTGCCAATCCCTTCTTTATTACATCCTTACAAATTAGTTTAATCTAGGACCATATAATGGTATTAACATGAATTATGACTCTGTGGCTTACAGATCACATGATTATAGGACGGAGTTCAGTGACTTAACTGCGTTTCCATGATGTCAACAAGTTTGAATTATTTTAACTTGGAATTTCTTGCGTTTAAAAACACTTGATTTGGGGGACAATTGCAACATATGTCTGTTTTTAAATCTTAAAATGATTAATAATTACTCAATTTGAATGCCAGTGAACCCATTTTTAAAATGTGGAAGTATTAGGGTAAGATTGTCTGAGATGCGTTGCAAATGCAAAATTGGCTAAAAATGGTAATGTTTCATTCTTTAATTACCCAAATGTTATGTTACATAAATAATACAGGTTAGCAAATTATTGTACGATGAAAAAGATATGCAAAATGTCAATTGGAATCTAAGCTAACAAGGTCAACAAGTGCAACCAGACTGTGAGAAGCAACTCTTCTGGAAAAAAATCCAGGAAAAGGGGAAGAAAAAATGTCTCCTGTCTGTTATGGATCTAGGTCAATGGAAGTCAGCATGGGCAGAAATACTTAAAGGCTTACCTTCAGGCTGAGTTGCCACCTTCAATGGTATTGAACTCTCTCCAGGGCCATGTTTATTTTGAGCCACAACTCTAAAAATGTAGACTGTCTCTGGCATCAGGTTTTGGATTGTCACTTGCATCTCCCCAGGGCGACTTGTATTTTCAACACGTTCCCTTTAGGAAAGAAAGGTTTGAGGCAGGAAAGCAATTGCTAGTTAGTAAAAGGACTGAGGGGGAATAAAAAGAATTACCAGACAAAACTTGGAACAAATAATACATTTTGTTTGCACATATCTATCTTACAAGTTACTGGCACAATACATTACATGACCCCAGTTGTACTTTACAGTTATATGCCAAATGTATGGAAGCCAAAACAGCTTCTCATTCTGCAATTTCCCTGTAAGTAGGTAGCAGAAGTTTTTAGAAATAAAAAGTCTTCTACTTAACACCACACAAAGGGGTATGAAAAGTATTGTTTCATTGGATATTCTTAATTATTTATGGGTCTATAATAATTTAGACTAAAAATATGCCATACAAGTCTCAAGTCTGCAGGGAAGCGAAAATAAGAAAGTTTATAATAGTTTGGCTAGATTTAGAGGATTTTTTTTAAAGGAACAATTTATTATCTCAAACTTTACTTCATCCTGGTAACTGAATTTTCTTAAATGACTAAGAAACAGTACGCTGTGAGATGCAGGGCAATAACAGACAACTCTTACAGCACTTATTATAGAAGGATAGTGGTCACTGTTCAAATTCCACAGAATGGAAACTCAACCTTTAACTTTCACTCCCTCACTTTACATCACAACTTCAACCAATGCAATGGCTCAGTACAGCAACTTTAAAGTTCACATAAAGAAAAGCCTCTCTCTCAGATAGGTTAAGGTACCATTTTTAAATGCTATTTGTTTACTTGTTTTTTTCCCAAGTTTGCTGCTTGTGAGCTACGTTGCTTAAAAAAGGTAACTTTGTTGGGGACCGTGGGAAAAGCCATTTAAACAGAGATTGTAAAACCAGACTTCCGCTTGTTCTAATTTAACTTCATTCAAGTCTACATGAGACCTGAGATGCATCGAGATGTAAAGAGTAGACATTAAGCTTGATGTAACAACTGGGTCAGGGGAAGCAATTTTGTTATTGTAATTTATTCGAAGATGCCTAAAGGATTTTTTGGGTGGCATCCATACAAACACATCGGAAAGCTTCATTTTGGGTTGAAATTCATATGCTCTGTAAAGGCATTACCTAGGTCCTGACTTCAAGACCCATTTATGTGCGCTGCTGAGTTGCGGTGCCATTCACAACTTAAATAAATGAGTTTGTTTTAATATTTTACTGGAATTTTTTTTTGGGGGGGGGGGGGAGTGTTGGTAGTTCACTAGAGATACAATGAAGTCTGCTACCCCCATAAAATTGTGTGCGTGTGTGTGGGGAGGGCGTTATTTCAGATTATTACATCACACTAGAAAGCAGCATGAGCTTTCTACCCTACCTATCTGCAAGCGTGGAAAGAAAAATTGCATTGGTATTCAGCGGCATGCTGGAAGGCCCATTTAGACAGCAGTAAATCAATGTTAGAATTTCTAAAATTTATAAATGATATACTAAATACTGCAGTGTGTTCTGGGTACATTTTTATAAGGATGCTAAAAAAACAGGAAGCATGCAGAAAAAGCTACAAAGTCCAAGAAAAAATATGCAAAGAGAAACCCAAACATCATTAAGCTATTGGGTTTATTATAAAAATGACAGAGGTGATTGGAGTGTGAAAATTCTTCGAAAGGGAGAAAATACACGGCAACAAAAGGCTCTGGAAAAGGAGGCATAACATAAAAGAGCTATAAAATGCTACCAGACCAATTCAAATGAGAAACTATGTACACCTTTTAATTGTGAAGGTGATTAACAGTTGGAACAAATTAGGAAGGGAAATGGTATATTCTTCATACCTTGCCTTCAGATCAAAAGAGGATAGCTTCGGAAGAGATATTTATGTCAAACATGAGTTATGCAACTCCATACAGGAATAACTGGGTGAAATTTAATGGCCCACTCAGTAGAGTGTGCCAAACTAAATGAGCTATTGGACTCTTCGGCGGTTAAACTCTGAAACTATGACCTGTGTTAACAAAGCAAGCCCTACCCCATGTTTATCATCTTTAAAGAAACAAACAGACCCAGGGAAATAATTTTAAGAAGGATTTTTTTTTAAGAGAGAAGCACCAAGGTATTAATTCTAAGCAATATGAAAAGGTGAGAAATCTGAACCACTAACAAGCCACTGAAGATCAATAACAATGCTGACATTACCTCAGTTACAAGCCATAAAGCAGCTGGGAGAATATACTGAGTGCCTCAGTATAATGGCAACAGGAGGTGTCATTGCCCCCAAACTCAGCAAACATCAATTGTGCCTATAGAGTGGCAGAAAATGCTGCTCCAGGAACATGCTGTGCACAGCCAAGTCACTGAAGATGGCATATCCAGCTCAGAGTTCAGGGGAATGGTTATAGCTTAAAAATCAACTGTAATTATAACCTTTATTTGCAAATAGGTGTCACTTATGCCACATGAACTTTTAGATGCCTGGCTTTTAACATCACTTATACTATGCTCTGTTTGAAAAGCTAAATTCTTCTCTCTTCAAAATTAAAAGAGTGGTATTATGAAGAAGATAGCTACTACGCCGATGATTTGATAAAATGAAAATTGTATGAACAAAGTTCTCTGACATTTAATTAGTACATTTTAATTACAGAAGGAGGCACAAAACTGTGCTAATAGTTAGCTACTCATTAACTCATTTGTACTGAAGAATGTCAGAATACAGTTACTAGCACGCTTTCCCTCTCCCCAATCTACAATATGGAAAGGCAGTGCTGTAAAACTGATTTTTAAAGTTGTTTTTTTTTTTTAAATAAAGTCCACATTTCTCAGCTCCCATGGGCCTTGGGGGGCCTATAACCACTTTAACTACAGCCTTCTAACTTCTCCTATTTTAAACCATCTCCTTTCACCCTGTCACATCTTTGTCTAGCCTTTCCAGGTCAGTTTTTAATGCGATTTTTCCATCATTGCCTTGGTCTGATACCCTCCACCTAAGCTTTAATAAAGTCAGCTGGCATAATTTTTCCTCAAGCACAGATGGGACAGTTTGGTTAAAACTATTTTGAAAATGGGGTTTGGTAATCACCATAATATTATGGCCTATCTACCCTATTCTTTGTTGTGGGGGGGGGAATGCTGTCTGGAGGTAATTTTAAAGGAGAGCTACAAAAATAAGTTCCTTAGCACCTTCTCTTTCATGGTCCCTTTCATGGAAGTACTTTAAATGTACTGTTAAGCTGTCAGCTTCTGACAGAGTACCTACCTTCCTCTTAATTGCGTGTCCTGAAATAAAATAAATAAATCAATAAATAAATGTGGGTTTCCCCCACCCCCTTTCTCTTTTGATATCATAAAAGATCTTTTCTGTGAGAATGAACAGACTGACTAGGAACAAGACTCGCAAAAACACACCATTAGTTTTTACAAGTATTCCACTGCCAACATTTTTAGCTGGAAACTAATTTTCAGATTGAAGAGCTACCTAAAACACCTATATTTTATAATAATGGCTGGCATCTGAACTACGCAGAACAAGTATAAACAGATTAATGTTTATCAATAGCCATGAATCCTACTTACATGCAAAGTATATTGTATTTTTTCAAATGCACACATTTATCAGTTTTATCTAAAATATAAAAAATCCCATGCTAAAATTCTTTTAATAGAAAAGGAACATTTACTGAGCATAAAATGGATAATTTTCAGTAATGGCTCAGAACCATGCCCCCCATCTCAACAATATGTTAAAAATATGTTGAGATGAATCTAATTAAGTGTTACATGAATCTCTCATTTATACTTTTTCCTTGGGAGCCTTGAGTACATTTTATGAGCTCTGATGTGTTTAGGTAGGGATAATAGGTAACATAACAGATGTTTAATATGAATAACTATATTATCCAACAGAACATTAAGGCTATCCTAACTCACTACACCTAAATCCCCTGACAAAGAGCTTTGTAAACTGGAGTTGAGGTTGCAAATAGCTATCAATTACTTAAGAGAAGAAGTCCTAGAGAGAATACTGCAGTTTTTAAAACAAAAAGTTATAAATGTATCTTGGAAGTTCAAAATGAATGGTGTACTTAAAATAAACCCAGACATTAGGGAAGTTAAAGTCACTTACCCATTTCACTTAAGCTCTGCCTTATACCCTGCAGATTTATCCAATGGATGCAAACAGAGACATTTAACCAAAAACACCCAAACAAACCTTTAAGGGATAAAGGTTTCTAAACACAGACAATTAAAAATTCACAGCATCTGGCTGTACACATTTAAAATCCATGCCATTTTGTAGTGCATGTTGTTGAACCATGAAGTAGATGGACCTAATATTGCTCATGTTCCTGATATCTTCAATTCCTGGTAGGCCCCCTTTCCAGCCTCATCTGTTGACTCCAATTTAGTACACTGAATTACATTTTGCACTCAACAACATGCACCCTCAAAATGCTCTTTCATATTCAGAGCTACCTACCTCTGTATTTGGGAGAAGTGGAGTTTATAAAAGTTTTCAGAATCTGTTGGGGTGGGGGGGGTGGGGGGGTTAGTACGAGGAAAGGTAGAAACAGTCACATGGGTATGGCTATTTAGTAAGCTTTTCCATTTTAACTCCCTGTTTTCACCTGCTTATTTTCTAATGCTCATTTAAGCTCATCTGTTGTTGAAAGACATTTTTCTTTTAGGTAATAAAAATTAACACAGTTGCCTTAGAGTATGAGGAAAATGCAAGATCTATAGCCTCCCTTTTAAAAAAAAACAACAAAAAAACCCAAACCTTTCAACTTCTCCCAAATAGCATTAAAATTAAAGTAGCTCCCAGGAGAAAGCTGACACTGATATGGGAAACAGCCTTCCAAAAGACATCCTGATTAATTTTACACACTGATTGTGAACAGTACATTTTTAGAGTCTTCTCATTAAGTTCAAGTGTCTACCCAAACCTCAAGAAGGCCACATCCTCACATGGCTCAACTTCACTGCACAGAATAAAATGTTACAGAGCTGAAACAACGGTGGGTGAAGCAATGTCTCTACAGACATGCTACCTCACGCTGTGAACACTGCACAGGAGATAGGAGCAGTACAGATCGTTAGAGTTCATGGGGAAAAGGTTATTTCCTGCAGACTTTGTAGGCTGTGTTCAACAGGGCATTCCAGTGGTGTTTAGTCAAACTCTTTCATATTACAGGATGTTTTCTTATCTGTTTTTCCTCTTTTTAAAAACCCTGGGAAATTTCCACATTTAAACACCTATATTAAATGAATTCTAAGTTTTCATCATCAGCTACAAAGAAGTCAGGAAATGAAAATGATGAGGTTACACGTTCCATTATCCCTTTGTACACATATACATTAAAAAAATAGTCCTTTTACTTACAGAATCACATATATGTACATAAATATCTCAAGGCTTGATTTTGACATTTGTCACATCATGCTTCCCATTTGGATCAATGGGGAATGCAAGTGTTCTAACACATTAAAAGTCAGATTGTAAAGTGAAGATAAACTGCAGTGGTACAACAATGAAAGTTGCACAAAATATTAAAAATATATTACAAATGATACTCATGCACTTAAGAGTAAGGAAAAAATTGATATCGTAAGGAACAGAGAATGCTAATATAATTAAAGGCTCTTTCATAACGTATATGCAAAAAGGGTAAATTATTATTGCATATGCAACCTTCACTTTAAGTATTCAAGAGGCAGGTACATGTTAACTAAAACAGCCTGTCAACAATAAGTACCGGTTCCTTTTAAGATAACCACTCTTCTGACTTTTTAGCCAATTTTTTTAGGATATTTAGGGTTTCTGTGACTAAAAATTCCAGGAAAAATGGTCTCCCCTTTTCCTGGTTTATTTTCCATATAATCAGTTCCTCCTATGTATGCAGGTCTTTTCTCAGAAACACTAGAGAGAAAAGAAAATTTAACACAGAAGTATAATTGCTCCCCACAAATTGGCAAAAGGAGTCAGTAACAAGCTAGTACCTGAAGCTATCCTTAATTCAGGGATTTTTTCATCATGTGAACCACATTTTAATATAGATATTGTCTGATTAATCACCTTCTATAAAAATGCCTCAAGGCTACGAATTTAAAGAGGCTTAAGGGAAATTCAATGGAAGTGGCTCCCTCAGGCACCTTGAACATCCTGGCTTTAGTGTAGTTTTGCTGTCTTTCTTTGCAATGCAATGCAATGCAATGCAATGCAATGCAATGAAGTGTAACCACTACTATGTAACTAATCAATTTTCTGTAAAATGGCAGGACTCTAAATACCTCAGCTTGAGAGCCTCTTATTATCCCCCTACCTTTTTTGTTTAAAAAAAATCCAGATTCAATTTCAAGTGCACAAACTTCATATTTCTACACCAACCCTTTTTCTTTTCAAATTAGTTATAAGATACGATCTTATCCTATTTTTTTATTCATATTTTCCAAACCCATTTTAAAATCCGACTGCAGAATTTGCTTGTGAAATTCCACGCATGCTGGTTTAAAGACACAATGAGGTTAACATCTGCACAACAAAAAGTTGCGTTTTAACAGGGCTAGTACATATTAGCTTCAATCTTAACTTCCACCATCCTGCAATAAACAATATTCCTGATCAATTGTTTGGTTAATCATAATAGCAGTAGGAATATATTCCTGGCTCCTATGGTCTAATTTTCAGCACAAATGCATCTTGCTCCCTTAATAAAGAACCTCAAGAGGGAGAAGCAAGTAACTAGGTAGTAAATTATCCCTTTAAGTCCAACTGTTAGGGGAAACAGTAATCTGGGCACTGCCTCAGGGCTTCACAATGACTCAGAGAGACCAGAAACTGATGAAAAGGCACTGCCCCTTCTAACAGCTAAGGGAAGGATGGGAATTCCCAGAACAAGGCAATGAGAAAAGGACATTTGTGGATAAAAGGAAATCGTACTAACAGCTTCTGCCTAAATTAGCTTTTGTGCATGAACCTGGACAGGATTGACATTTTCAGTCACCAAACCCACCCTGAATTATAGTGTGCTCTTAAATTTTTTCAAGCCTCCTGCACACCACCCTCATTTCCTTGCTGTGACCACTACAGAGCTCACAAAGCCAGGCTCCTCCCCATCAATGATCCTGTGGCTGTATGCACTAAAAGGCCACTTGTAATAAACTACTTCACACCCTACTGTTGCCAAAAATGAATGCTAACTTGCATTTATCAAATAGGGGAGCTTTCATTCATGGCAATGCCAGATTATCATTCTGGGCAGCAGATCCCATCAGTTAGCAAACTAGAATGAACTGAATTAAATAGGTGGGACAATGTCCCAATCCCCAAAACTCATGAATGAAAGGCCACAAGCCCTTTTAGTTGCTATGCATCCTGCTTAAAGCATGTAGCTGACCTTTTGCAGTGAATCAACACCAAGCTGATACCCATTTAATGACAATGCTTCAAACGATAAATGTATTTTAAAATTGGGCCTTACAAATTTAGCGCTGTATTGAGAATAAAATCAAACGGGACAGTGGTGGTAATGATCTGCAGTACACCACTGAAAAACACTCAAGCCCTTAAGCTTTTGGACACTTATCAACTACTATGTAAAAGTTGTTTCCCTTTAGAAGCCAATGGGAAGGGATCATATCGACTTTGGAAACTGAACTCAACACAGCTTACAAGTATAGGTCTTTACCTGTTTATACCTTCCTTGGTGTAGAATACAGAATAGGTAAGGTTGTCTCCCTGAGGATCTGATGCAGGTGTCCGCCACGTCAGTTTGATGAAGCGAGTAGAGACGAGGGTGGCCACGACATCCCGAGGGGCAGAAGGCAACGGTCCAGTTGTAGCTGGTGCTAGATGGTCAGTAGTGGCACTGGTCAGTGAAGTGGGAGGTAATGTTGGGATGGCAACATCTTGGCATGTGCAAACATTGGGGAATATGAAGGGCAAACATCACGACGGTTTAAAAAGAAAAAATGGAAAAAAAAATCAAAAGAAATAAACAAAACCACGATGGGAAACAAAACAAAATGAACACACACAAAAAAGGCCATTAAACTGAAGGCTGACATGCAGGCAAAAGGTAACTACTGAAAACTAATGAAAAATATTAAAGGACATCACTGTAGGGCAAGCAGACTAAATCTCCATTGTAATGGAAGTGGCAAGGGAAAGGAAAGGGTGAAAACTGAGGATAAAATATCACCTCATAAGAGGACAACATATCAGTGCTGAACAAAACTTTTTTTAATAAGTCGTATGTATTATTTAACATTTGGAAACAAAACCAAAATTCAACTTGCATTTGCTATTTGACAGTAAGTACATTTAAACCAGATTTTCTATGTTACTTGGTTAAAAAGGAGTATTAAACTGGTCTAGCGTCAGTTAAAAAAGCAATACCTGACTTATATAAAGCTCATTAAAGAGACTCTGCAAGTTTATGTGATTTTGCTGTACAAATTAAGACCAAGGTTGGCCACCTTGGGTGGCCAAGCTGTAGCATGCGTGCCACAAGTGGGATGGGCAGCCTCTGTGTGTGGCATGCAGCAGACCAGGGAGGGGGCAAGCAGCATAGCAGCAGGCACAGCAGGAAGCAGAACAGCAGAGCAGGCAGGGAGCACAGGGAAGGAAGAAGAAAGCAGAGCAGCAGACCAGGCAGAAAGCAGACTGGACAGGGAAAGGGGATCAGACTGGCACTTGGAGAGGTAGCAGGGCTTAATTTGTGGCACGCCTGCCAAACAGGCTGGTCTCCACTGTTTTACACACACAAGCAACCTGCTTTGTTGTCTCATGTAACTAAGGCAGTGCTTCCCAAACTTTGCCGCAGCATGATCCCATTTATGGCCCCAGTTCTTCAGCATGACCCCTCACTCCCAACCCACAGGCCCCCACCCTCGCAACTCCATCTGCTGATGTTGAACCCTATTTGTGGTCGCAACCCATGATTTGGAAACCGCTGAACTAGGGGCTATCCAACTTCTACGCGGCAGGCTGCACACTGCATGGGGGCCCTCTCCCCCACTACACTGGCTCTACCCTCAGCTTTCAGCCTGCAGTGCCACGGGAGTTTGTGGCCCATCTCACATGAAAACACCTTGCGCCCTAGGGCAGGGGCAGGAAACAGAAGCCAGGAGAGAAGGGGAACCGGAAGATCCTGGCTGCTGCTGCTGAAGCTGGGACAGTGGAGGGAGCAGTGGTTGGATTCCTGAAACTGCAAATTAACCCCTCAGGTGCTACACGTAGCCCATGGGCTGCCAGTTGAACAGCCCTGGTATAACTGATATATGCAGGAATTTGGGTTGGGATACAGCCATCACATTATGCAGGATAAACTTCCTAGGCAGTTGATACATGAGGATTTTTCCTCCCAAAAGAGGTCCTACTTCCATCCAGAAAAAAAATTACTTATCCCTGCCAACTGCTTCTCATTCCGTCTTCTTTTGCAGAGCTATATTGTTTTAAATATACTATGTTAACAGCACCTGACACAATGTTCCTGTGTAGCATGCTGAACCCTATGCAAACTTTGTTGAAGTCATACATGGCATACGTAATACATTCTTTTAAACTGGGACAAATCACTTGGATTAATGTTAAAAGTAGCTGGAAAGTGCATAAGTAGCTTTGTCCCAACTCCTACCAAGGCAAACCATACATCCACCCAGTAAATCTAGTGTTTATATTCTGTGTAGGAGAAACAAAATTATAACCATATAGTAAGTGACAGAGGTAGCAATACCTATAGTTATAGTCACCTAACATTTTTTTTGTAAGGGATTTTTGTTAGTTTTTCACAAATGTTCCCAACTTAAACCATGCAGACTGAAATTCTCAGGCTGGTTTGTGTATATGTGGTGGTGGCTCTTAAATTTGCATCTCAAATGGCTCGGTCCATTTCATAACAAGGATAGAGAAAATGTAATGTCCAAGTTGTTTCATACTACTAAAGAAATAGATGTGACTGCCCCTTTAGCCACTCTGAAAGTCATATTGTGTTTTGTTTTATAATAACTATGTCTTAGCCAAATATATCATTTTTATTGCTTAGCTAACACATTTTTAACTTCCTCTCTTGAAATTGGAGTTATTTTGATATTTAAAATCATCTAAAAATCGCTCATATAGGCTACGTAGCTTGAATCACATTTCAGGTTGTGTGTTTAATCCTGGACTCCAATAAAAGACAGACCCAGATGTAAGTGCTGAAAATTTTCAGAATTCTGCTTCATTCTTCAGCTGACTACAGATTGATATGATAAATACTTAGATAGTTACAACATCAGAAGGAAGAATATAGTAACAACTGTTTGCACCAGAGACACAGAGATACAGCTGCAATATTAGTGGATGATATGCATGTTATGAGTGGCAAAGAAAATGCTATAGACTGAATAAAATACAAGTCTAGGAACAATAGGAAAGCAAATCTATCCAGACATCATAAGTGAAGAGAAGACTGCAACTGTTGTCAGAAAAAAAGGTTAAGAAAAATATCAACAAAATACACTCTTGCATGTAAGACAATCTACAAGAACTCTCTTCTCTTGGTTTCTTTTTTAAGCAACTGCTGACAATGTCACTAAGACAGCTTTAACACCACTAAGAATTAACCTTTATATCATTTTCATACTGCAGATTCAGTGCTTTAAAAAAAAGGTTTTGTGTAAAACAGCTAGAAGCACTATTCTTTGGCTGACAGCTAAGAACACCTACATTTATCAGACTGGGGTTTCATCGAAGCCAAGGAACAAAGCCTATTTAATATGAAATGATCATACATACAATATCTCAGACAAAAAACTCTTCTCTTGGGCCAGAGAACTGTTAGAAATAAGATAATATCTCTCCTATCTCTTCCTTTGATTTAGACCTTGCATTCCTTCCCCTCCCTGGGAAGTTGGCAACCTTGACTTCTCCTTCTGTATCTGATCTGCCAACATGCCATTATCACTTTGTCATGTATTCCACCTCTGCTGAAGTTCCCATCCACGTTTTTACCTCCTCTCTCCTGTCTATGCTGTCCATTTCTGGAAAATCTTAGTCCTGAGATCTGTCAACATAGGCATAGCCACCTTGACCATTACATTTCAGTTATATTTGTTATTGCTGCAGTAGTGTTACTGGAATTTCTTTCTTCAAGAAAAATGTACTGAAGGTATTGTTCAAAGCATGCAAATCCTGAGATTATTACTTTGTATTTTTGTTGTAGGGTGCTAGAAGTTTCAGACAAGCAGAGGATCTACGGTCACTTTCTTCTCAATACGCACCTCAACTAACAGAACATAGAGAAAGCCACTGGTTGTTTTCATCCATAGAAATAGTGCAATCATCATGCCCATAACCCCAATCTACCCCAGCAGTTTCATATTCATATCAGAATCCAATCTTTTTCTTTAACTGATATCTAAATTTGTTTGGGGGATTTCTTCTAGACCAGGGACAAGATTTTGACCCTTTTGGTGCCAAGTGGTGGCTACTGCAACCCAGGAAAGAATTTTCTTGGTGAAGGAGCTGCACAGCATTGGCATGTGTAACCTCCCACTATTATTACATCTCATACTCCTTTGTATAGTGGATGTACCAAGGAGTAAAGAGGTATTTCAGGAACTGGAAAAAAATGTAGCCACAGAATTTAGCATTACAGACTTTTCAAGCCGATTGGTGCCAGAGGCATTTTTTCATGTTAGGGCAACTCCCAGAGTAGGCAGTATCCAGTATTACCAAAGGTAGATTTAAAGCTGTCAGGGTCTTTTGCATAGCTTCTCACAGAGCAGAATCCAGAACCCTGTCAGTGCCCATCTACTCTTCCTCTGGTCATAAATAAAACATTGCTGATGATTAGGCTCTGATCCAGAAAGCACTTTAACACGTGCTGAATTTTAAGCTTGCACACAGTCCCACTTAAGTCAATAGGGATCCTTTCTTATCAAATTAAAGTACATGCTTAAGCTATGCACTGAATTAGGCTCCTAATCACTGAAATTTCTTTTATTCTCTCCATGTGGCACTGTCCTTATAGATGAGAGAGCACAAAAGTAGTCTCCCCAATGGCTCTATGGACGTCTCTGCTTCTTTCTCATCTCATTTCATATGTCAGCTGAAAATAAATCCCACCCCTCTTGCAGATGCTTTCTCTCCTCCTATTAGGAACTCTGTTTTGTTATTCAGTTCCATGACAGTCATGGTTCATGTAACGGTTAATACTAGACAACCACACAAAGCAAAGTTGCATTGTATGGACTCCACTTAAATCATCCAAATGCCTTCTAAAGTTTTCTGAGCCATGTTTTGTATCCTGTGAAAATAAGTGCTCTGTTCACACTGGATAACATTTTCTAAAGCATCCCAAAATTTCAAAAACATAAGACTCACTGATTTTTCCTGGGATTTTGGCACACTTGAAAATGTCATTCACATAATTTCAAACAGTAGCTATTTCATTGGCTTGATAAACAAAGGAAATCAATCGTAACCACCCTTTTAGGTACCTAGCCTAAATCTGGGAGGAGTAAAAGAAACTACTGCAATATCTAGGTTCTGAATTATAAGAAAAAACATTAGAAAAAAAAAAACTAACAAAAACCCACAAAAAAAACCTAATTAGCAAATCCTTCTCTACTACAGCAACTCTCCTTGCAGAAATCCAACACTTATTGACATTCTAAACACAAAAACACGCATCTACAGACTACCTTAGGTTAATATTTTGGTTTCCATTATGTTGTCTTGGTGATACTGTCAGATGATTTGCTTAAATTATAAGCTCTGTGGGGCAAAGAACCTGTCTTATCTGTCACTAAAAATTGTCACGTTTAATTAAAATGTTATATAAAGATTATTTAAATAATTAAACTGAAACCCAAGTACTTGATGAAACCTGCCTCTTTCACCAAATAACACTAATTAAACAGGTGAGATAAAAATCCATCCGAATGTGTACTATATATTAATATTTTCATCTCCATATAGAATGAAACATCCATTATTTGCTTAAAGTCATGTGCGTACTGGAGTTGCTCAAACCCGTAGGCATCAAGCTGAAGGGTCTGGGAGAGCTGCCAAGATTTCCCAGATTAACAAAAACTTGCTTGTGTCCTTGTGTAATACTAAAAAGACTGGAAATACTCCTTCTGACAGCATTGTAGGTAAATTGCTCAAACACAACAAAAATCAGCAGGGTGTGAAAAATAAACCAGGAACCAAATAAAAGCACACAGGGTGTGTAAATTGTACAAGTAAGGTAAGCAAGGAATAGGCAAGAAAATTCACCCACGAGAAGAAACAATTAAATATCAGCATGGCAGCAAATTGGTAATGTTGATAGCAGTGGAATGCATTTAGAAGACTAGGTTACTTCTTTTTCTCCCCCACCCCGAACGCCTCGAGTGCCATTACAAACTGATTTGTACACAGGCATGTGAGCAGAATGCTCAGCAGTGCAAAGCTATGTTAATGGGTAATTACACTAAAATTAGTTTTAATGCCAATAGGGGAACGACTTTATTATCTCGAAACTTTAAGCATGGTTTAACAAGCTATCTGTGGAAAAAAAATCAAATCCATTTCACCAATTTTTTAAAGCTGTTGTCCTCTGGAATGTTCTTTAAATTGCTGCTTCTGGGGAGTTTTGCATTAATCTCAATTGTTAGCAGCATGTCGTATATGCATATTCAGCAAGTGACATGATAAAAACATGGACGAGGAATGCTGTTCTAACATGCCTGGAAGATAAACAGCAGATCCATCTTCTCAACCTGCAGAGATTTTGAGGGTTGTTTCTGACAGAGCTCTCAGAAAAAATGATATATACAGTGTGTGTACGTACACACACACACACACTCAATTTAATGTCATACAGTATGGTGCCTTGAACAGCATTTGAAATAAATGGTTCAGGGAAACCACAATTGATGCAGAATGAGTCCATCCCCCTTATACTTTGAATAGCAGTTCTACTGCACTCGCATGGACTAATTAGGTTACTAAAAGTCCATTTCAGGGACATGCTGCAACAGAGGACACGGCAGTTTGAGCAAAAGATGTTGAAGAGATTGACATATCAGTGTGAACCATAAGGACTGGATCAAAAATGTAAATTTTCTGAAAAAAAACTTTCCTAATATTAACCTACTCCAAGAGAACAGCTTTCTAATGCATTCTGTAGTGAGCTAAGCTACAAGCCCAACCACACACCTGGATTAACTGCTAACCTAGTAAGGATGATCCTCAGCTACCATAACAAGCAATCATTGCAGGTGTTGGGCATCAAGAAGTCCCCAGAGCAATCACTAACTCACAATTTAAAAAAAAAGAAAAAGTAAGTTTCTTATCATCTACACAGATATAAATGTTTTGTCAGACACTGGACAAGCACTAGATGTGACTGGATGTGATACCGAGGTACAGGTTTCCTACCTGGGGCTCTACCAATTTGTCTGAACATCGCCTGTGCAATGAGCAGAGTGAATTCCAAACTTAACACAAATTTTACTGAATCAACTGAAGAGAAGATTTCTTACCATTAACCTGACAGATCTGCTGCCTGCAGACCATAAGGTTCCCAGTTAGTCTCAATTGTGCAATACACAGACTCTGAACACATGGGACCATATCTAGCTAGCTAATTGCTTGATTCTGTTCCGGCAAACTATTACTTGGCAGATATTCTACATTAAAGGCTTTACTTGAGTAGAGATTACCTATTGTGACAATTGTATCCAAATGTTTTGTAACTTGCACAAACATCCACAGGGGTCTAGACTGAAATCATATTAATTTTTATTTGCGATTTAATATAGATTTGATCGCTGGCCTCACAGGTGAAAAAGGTGAAATAAATTAAGGGTTAATAAGAGTAGATTTTAATGGACTAATAATATTATTTCATTTTGCAGCAATGGAACAAAGACAATCTCACTACTATTAACCTAATATGCTGGGGGAGATCAAATGTATTTGAATTATAACTCCTAAGTGATGCTATTCCATGATAAACATTTCAGGAAGCTAATGTGATCATTAAAAAGTTCCTGATCAAACACACCACTCCCAAGCGCTACTAGAATTAAATGTTTTATTGGTTAGCAAATTATTGTGAGTATTTTCCATGTTGTCCAGCCCCTCCAGTTAGGATTTCCTTTTTCTCTTTCTTTTCCTTCAAGTACATACAATAAAGCCCAAGTTCACAGCTTTTCTGCTTATTTCACAAAGTGGCATTCCAATAGCACACTAAATGAAAATTTAGAGAAAGTAAAAATAAATGTCTAGCAAAGGACCATGATTGGTACACTTTTAAAGTCACTCCAAAGTAATGGTTACATGTAACAAGGATTTTATTATACATAATAAAAAAGACATGTATCATAGAAAAGTTTGTGCAGTCTACAGGGCTAGGTTAGAAACACCAGATTTTCTTTCTAGCTTCATCATTTGCTGGCCAAATGACCCAGAACAAGGTCCGTGTCTCAATTTGCCGAGCTTTACAATAAAGGTAAAGGTTAGGTACTGCAACCTACCTAACCAAAGGTGATGGGGGGGATTTAGTCAATAAGATTGAAAATTGCTTTGCAATCCCAAATAAGAATGCTTATATACAGTACTGTATACACATTATATATAGTTTGAGAGGAGAACAGTGGATGCGATACACCTTGACTTCAGCAAGGGTTTTGACACTGTCTCATGTGACATTCTTAACAACAACTTAATGAAATACAGGCTAGATGAAAGTACTGTAAGATAGATACATAACTAGTTGGATCACAGTATTCAGTGAGGAGCCATCAATGGCTCAATGGGAGGAGGTATCAAATGGGGTTCCCTAGGGGTCTGTCTTGTGTCTGGTATTAATATCTTCATTAATTATTTGGATGATGTGACTGAGTGCACATTTAGCAAGTTTGTGGATGACACCACATTGGAGTTGTAGACACAGGAGGGTAGGGCTAGGATCCAGAATGGCTTGGATAGATTGGTAAAATGGTCCATAATCAGTCAAACGAAACTCAACAAAGACAAATGCAAAATACTACACCTGAGATGGAATAACTGTATGCACAAAGAGACTAGAGAAAGCCTAGGCAGGATGCAGTGCTGCAGAGAAGGACCTAGAAGTTACAGTGAACCATAAGATGAACATGAGCCAACAGTCTGCTCTTGTTCCAAATGAAAGACAACAACATACTGGGTTATATTAAAAGGCGTGTCACTTGCAAATCAATGGAAGTGATTCTTCTGCTCTATTCTGCACTGGTGTACTGTATCCAGTATGGCACCCCACGCTTCAAGAAGCACGTGGACAGGTTGGAAAAAGTCCAGCACAGAGCAACAGAAATGATCAGGGTCCTGGGAGATGACCCTTACATGAAAAGGCTAGGGTTATTTAGCCTATTTAAGAGAAAATTGAGGGGGGATTTGATAACAGTCTTCAAATTCCTGAAGGGCAACTATAGGGAGGATGGAGATGAGCTTTTCTCTGTGGCCATAGGGGATAGGTCTAGAAGCAATGGCCTCAAGCTTCAGCAGGGAAAATTTAGGTTGAAGATTAGGAGGAACTTTCTAACCATGAGAGTAGTCATGCATTCAAACAGGCTACTTCGAGAAATTGTGCAAACCCTATTCTTGGAAGTTTTCAAAAGCAGATTAGACAGACACATGGCTGGGATGGTTTAGTCAAGGACAATCCTGGCCTGAGCAAGAAGATGGACTAGACCTCATGAGGTCCCTTCCAGCTGGACTTTCCTATGATGTTATTTATATAAGAAAGAGGAAAACCCATCTTAACATTATAAACATCATAAAATTGATTTTAATAGCCTTTTGAGAGCATGTAAAACAATTTCTTGACCAGTAAATAGTATATTCAAGATTATTTAAGAAATTGCAAATTCTTATTTTTCATCTATTTTTAATGAAATGGTGACTAGGTCATTAATGAGTCGGACTTTTTACTGTTTAATTGTAAATAGTCAAAACAAATGTCTCATATGAATCAAATCTTCAAGATTGAATTCAGTTATTTTGGAAAGGCCACTTGCTTGTTAAAATAATACTCTCTTGCATGTAGGTTGACAGTCAATAGTTCCCTTAATGCTAGGTCAGAACAGGAGTTTGAAACGTCTCAAAATTCTTACAACTGCATAGTTTTCTCAGACTTGAGCTTTTGTATCTGTGTTCCTCTTTTCTTGCATATACTTATGTAGCCCTACAGTTCTGTGGTGTCTACTGTTGTTTCTTATCTGTATGTCATTTGCCATGTCCTGTGTAAGCTGCCCTGAGTCTTTTTGGGTAGGGTAGGAGACGAACCTAAATAATAATAATAATAATAATAATAATAATAATAATAAAAAAGATACATCATCTTTGATCTTGGTAAAAACAGATGTGATAAAAAGAATAGTTACAAGCTGCAACTATCAGCTTATTTTTTTTTTTTTTTTAAATACTTGCCTTTGTTAAATTAATACAGCACCACCTGTTGGCAGGCCTATTAATTTGGAAAAAAAATCCAACCTCAAGTCCTTCCTATACATTTTACCATTTAAAAAGCAGTCCTGCTATCTATTTCTTGCATCAGCCTACTTGTTCTCTAAAATTTAAGGTATGGACACATATGCATTTGGAGCCATTTCTAAAGGTCAACAGCCGTCATGTTCTAATTGTTATTAGTGAAGGATCTGAGGATTAAATGTAGCTAAACTGCTCCAACTTTAACAGTGAACGTAAAACTTTTACATTGATTCGTTCACTGTTAAAGTTGGAGTGGTTTTGCTATATTTGCATTGTTCTTCTACACATGACAATTAGAACTTAACAGCTGCTGCCCTTTAGAAATGGCTCCAAATGTACCCGTGTCCACACCCTTAGACTGAAAGCTTTTGGAAAGTGCATCAACTGCTCATTATTCTTATTAGTGTGTCCAGTGCAATCCTCATCCAAATAAATAACAAATTAGCAGATAAGTTCAGTTTGGGTGTTTTGCTTTTTTTTGGATGAGTGTTTATATCACCAAAACTGACACCTTTCTTGACAATATCAGCAGATCAATTATAATGACTGAATTACTCCCTCATTCTGGGACAGGTATTCTATAAAAAATACGCTTGAATTACACCTCTTAATAGAATGCATTAGACAAAGAGGAAACGTGAAGAAAAGTATGGGGGACTGACTTCTGCCTTTGTATTAAACATTCATTTTCTAGACTGTCACAGCTTCCTCAGACTTTCTCTGAATCTCCCCGAGTGCGCGATGGAATTAGTTTAAATGCGTGTGCGTGAAAGTGGGAGCGAGAGATTGTACCTACATTTATACCTAGAGTAAGACTACAGCCCCATTTAACATTTCAGAGAAAATGTGCAATTATTCATTTGCAGAAGAAAAAACCAACAGTTTTGTTTAAGCTTCCAATTAATGAAGTGATTTATACAACAACAAACTCTTCTGTTGCATGAGGTAATTGAAGTAAGCAAGTAAAGCAGACTGAGAATTCAGAGGGCAAGATCTTCAAGATGGTGCAACTGTGGTGGAAGAATGATCACTACTTTTAATGATGTTGACGCCATTGCTAGAAATAAAATTACGTACAGCATTCAAGAATGCAGAGGACTTCTGATGAGAGGCTGACACAAAGGACAGAGTAATAGCTGTGCGCCATCTACCAGAAGACAGAATATTTTATGCCTCTAAAGGTTCATAAGGAGAGAGCTTCAATTCAACGTAGCACTCTGCTATGATTAACTGAAAAACAGTTAAAGTAGCTTAGTTTAGCACATAAACAACATCTGGCGTTAAAAGGGACTTCACCAGGAGATGAAGGGAGAGAGGCTTTGATTTATACTTTGGGTGTGTTTTGAGTTGGCTTGGTATTTTTGAGTGAAAAATTTTTTGATACGTTCACAGGGTAACAGCATACTGACATCCTCTTGAAGCTTCCTAACAACTAACCAAGAAAAAATCTGTGTGGACAGCTATCATTAAGCTTAAGAATTTTTGGAATCCCATGATGCCTGATGCATTTACATAATAGCACTATTACACACAATGCTGTCCATCTCACAGTAATTTATTGTGGAGTATCTCAAGCGCTTGGTACAATAATGAGTTACTTAACACCTTATGAAACATCTGAATAAATCAGTTTTATTGATGGAGAAACGAAGGCAGAGTAAGATTCAATTTGCTACCCAAAATGCAGGAAGTTTGAGGCAGAACTGAAGAGCATGCTATCGCCTGAAATCGAACGCTGTGGTTAAAGCCCAAGAACATCTTTCCTTGGCATATCATGTAACCCATACCATTCACAGGATCTTTCCTAGGCCACAATATATAAAAACCTGGCAATTTAGGTTAAAACAAGAGTTAGAACGATTAGGTTAAAATGAGTTCGAACCAGATATCCAGGAGACAAAATCGAGTTTCTGAAAATCAGATGGAGATGCTTCTGTACAGTATTATTTAATACTAAAAGTTCTAAACCTAAGGCAGATTTGTACTGCTTTTATGAAGTGACTGGAGTAGTTTATGGTAAACTGGGAAGTAAAATTGTTATTGAAACTCCACCTGAAACGTTCCAACCGCAAACGCTCACAAAGAAGCATGTGGATACTCTTAACTAATAACAACTTGATTATAATCCTTGAATGGGCGGCTGCTTATGTGCTCAAAAGTTTAAATCAACACTGTGTATAATCTTGTAAATATACCTATGGTTCAGATGTTATCGTTTTGGCAACGATTATATTTTCAATATAAACTTTCAGAGGAAGTCATAAAATCTAGGGCAACAAAGAACACTCCTCCCACATTCTTTTCACTGTGAAGTGCACTGGTGTAAAGGAAACAATCTGATTTTTTTTCCTGTCATATAAAACAAATCATTAAAAAAAAAGGTGCGACAGACCTTATTGACGCATAACACACTGAGGTGGATCCAGAGAGGAAGGCAGCCTCTCCTATAATTCTAACCAGAAATACTGCAATTTAGATAAGGCACCAGGACTCCAACCAACATTAGATAAAGGCATAGATTCAGACCATTAAATAGAGCGGAAAAAAACTAAATGCATTCAAACCTTCTGCCTCAGGAAGCTGCAAACCTAAAGCTCTGAAATGGGTTTTGTGGCTGGAGTAAAATCCAACTACAACACCACATTCCAAAATGCAGTAAGTAAATAACACACATTGCTGCTTTTTAAGAACAGTTTCTTAATATCCAGTCCCCCAGAACACTTAAAATAAAAAAGCAACCCGTAAACAACCCAAACCAATAACAAGGCACCACAAAAAGCTTCCTGTATAGATTGCCTATGAATGTAAATATTCTTAAATTGAATTCTTATGCAGGAGTCAAACCTCTCAAGAAAAGTAGTGTCTCTAGCAGAGAGGGATAGTTTGATTCCAATTTCTTATAACAGTGGAATGCAACAATTTGATTCTGATAGCAAATACATTTTATTCATATGTAAATAGATCTTTACAGAGCAGTTCCAAACCAACATACTGTATGCAGTAGAAAAAACCAACATTGGTTCTACAACTGTACATGCAAGTCATTTACAGTAATTTTCTGTATATAAAGAGTAAGACTGGAGCAACATCACTGCAGGCTACAATCTCCTCAGGACTCTGACACTGGCTTGCTGAATGATCCCAAGCAACTTTCTTCACTTTTTTGTGCCTTAAAAGGTTCTTCCAGACTGGGATGGGCACTCTTTCAGTTGTTATAACAGTAATCAATGCATCCAGTCCAGGCAATGTAGCTGATACTGTGGGGGGTGGTATTCTGGCTCTCATACAGACTGCCATATAGCTGGAGGTGCCATCTTTTAGGTCATCCTGAATAATTTTCAGAAGTAACCATTCTTGCTTCAAACCAATACAATTGTCTTGTGGTACTGATGGGTACATTTATTGAACTTCACTCCAGGTACAGACAGTACACTTAACCTGGTCTAAGTGACGGATATTGATCTAAACCTGTACCAGTACATAAGTTCAGTGCACATTGTCTGGTCTAAGATAGATCTGGTTTGATGTGCACTCAAATCACATCAATCTAGGTTAGACCAGTGAATCAAATTTCTGTACCAGTTCCCCTATTGATTCAAGTGAGACTGCTGTCCTCCAGCATCCCAGCCCCTTTTGTGGTCGCTCCCTACCCCACCCTGGCAAGAAGGAGCACTAGCACACAGCTGCTCTGACTGAGTGCCCAGGAGGCCCAACCCTTGAGCTCTCCCAGAGCCAAGCCAGCAAAGCCCCTCTCCCCAACCCTGCCTCCAGCCATCTGTCAGCCACAGGTACGCAGGGGGGTGGGGTGAGGGGGAGGAGGGAAGGCATCTGTGTCCCTGCATGAGTCCCAGAACCTGGGCATCCAATTCCTTGGGCTGTGCCCCTCCACCTGATCATGAAGCGCCCTAGGATGTACATACAGACCTGGCACTGAGTCCAGGAGAACCCCTGCACACAGGCACAGCTCCACTAACTCCAACCCTGGCTCACATACACATCTCAAAGGCCAGAGCCAGGCACCTTGCCACCCAGACCCCAGCAAGGAAACCCAATTCCTCCTCTTCCCCACCCCGAGCAGGAGCCAGTGAAGGCAGGTTGCCTCTAGTGGGTCAGGGTGGAAGGGGGCAGGATATCAGGACTGGGCCTGCACAAAGACAACCCTGTGACCTCTGACGCTTGGCCACTGACCTGCACCATGGGGCCCTTGGCATGCTGCAAAACTTTTTTGGCCTGCAACTACAGGGTCCCAGAGGACTAGAGTGGAAGGAGAGTGTTGGTGGGAGCACAGAGCATCCAAGCCGGGACAAGAAGGCAAATGCCCCTGCAAACCTCAGAAGGGGGTGAAGCAGGACCTGTCTCCATGTTTCAGGTAGAGGGTGTTGGAAATTTCCAGGCAGGGGCACAGGGCATTGACAGAATCACGAAGTGTCTGCTGGAAGCTCCTGGGAAGTTTGAGGTTGTGAGTGTGGACTGACCAATGGAGCCCCAGTTACTCTGGAGCAAGGGCTATACCCAGCTGCAGTGAGACAGCAGTGTCCCAGGACCCAAACCTTCATGCATCCTCTGGTCCTTCAATCCATCTTACCTGCAATCTTACTACCATGCATCCCATTGCAGATAGACCCTTATCCTTCTCCGCTACCCAACCCCAGTCTGGAACTATGGGAAGATGAGGGATCTCATCACCATCTGGGGTGAGGAGGAGATCCAGCACCAGCTAGAGAAAGGGCACTGCAACAGGGATATCTTCAAGTGCATTGCCCAGCAGATGCAGGTGCAGGGCCACAGAAGGGACTGGAAGCAGTGCTGTGAAAAGACTAAATAGATGAAGATCCAATATAAGCACATGCATAATGCCAACAAAAAGGCTCCATGGCTAGGAGGCAGATCATGCTGTTCTACAAGGAGCTGTCCTACTTCCTCACCAAGGACAGGGCCATCAAGACTCCTCACACCTACAACATGACAAGGGGGTGGGAGGAGTTGTCAGCAGAGACCCCGCCAGAGGAGGTGGCATAGGGATGCCCCAGGACCATGGGATAACTGGGTGCCCAGGAGCAGGTCCCTGGGGGCTGTAGGGCAAGAGGTCAGCTGCTGGAGTCAGCCCATGAGAAGCCCACCCCTTTGGTGCTGGTCCTCACATCATCACAGGATGTGGGAGCTGACGTGCACCCGGGACATGGTTCCCTACACTGCTGCCATGGGTGTTCCAGACCCACTCCTCCAACACCTTGCTGGCCCCCTTCCAGTGCCCCCTGCCCCATTACCAGTGCAGAGGCCACTGCTGGATGACCTCAACCACCCACGGCCAACCCTCCCTCACTTCTGCTGATGATTCAGGCCCTGACTGAGGACACCATGCAGCCCAGGAAGTTATGGTTGATCCGTACTCCATGGGTATGACAGGGACCCAGGCCCTGGGGGGAAAGGCAGAGCTGCTGGGGGGAAAGAAAGAGAAGCAGGGGTCTGCAGCCACTACAGGCCATCCCCCCAGTCACAGCTGTCTCTTAGACCATTGCATCTGAGAAGCCAGCAAGGGGCTGCAGTAGGTAGTGCATGGAGGAGCAGGCGGGGGAAAGGAAGGAGATGAATTGTTCCACCTTGACAGCTCACAGCTTGGGGCCCCAGGCTACTAAGTGCTTGAGAGGTTTCTGTCTTTCAGCACTTGGCAGACCAGTCACCCCATCCCCTCCCTTCATCCCTCCAGTCCTGGACCACAGTGGAGGCACCAAGCCTCCTGCCCCTTGGCCAGCTCATCTCCTATTCTATGGGAACATAAATCTGTCTCATTCATGCCTCTCTGCCCTCTCTTTCACGGCCATGCTCAGCTCCTGGAAGCAGCAGAGCTTTTTTCCAAGTGGCCAGAGCAGTGGTGCTGATACAGTTTCCCTTTCCCCCTTGCACTCACGGAAAGGCATTAAGAGTTTATTGAGCTCTGCAAACAAAGTGTAAAAAGGTACAAATGCGGGTGCTCAGCACCTCACCCTGGTTGGCAATGCCATGGACCCAGGTGGCAGACATAACACAGCTATCTACGAGTACCACTCAAGTTGCAGTACAGCAGAAATGAGGAAAATTGTCCCTTGCTAAATAACCCCCCTCCCTCTCTCCATCCCTCCCAGTCCCAAGAAAGGCACTGATGTGATTGATGGCAGGAGTCCCATGTAGGCACTGTTATCTCAGCCACTCCAGTCCCACTGCCAGGACTGCCTGGAGAGGCTTGCAAGTAGCACTCCCGCACTCTCCTGTGATCCCATCTCCAGGGAAAGTCCATGGGTGCCAGATGACTCAGTCTCACCACACAGGCCATCACTGTACCAACACCACAAGGCAACCTCCACCACTCCCCCCCGCAATCACTGCCCCATCCTGGTCCCAGACACTCCCCCCAGCCCCAACCCCTGAAACCAAAGCAACCTTTACCCTCTTCTGCTGCCCATGGCCTCCCTCCTGGCTGAGGTCCCACAGCAGGGTTATAGTGCAGCTTTGGTGTGGATAGGCTGCTTTCAGGCTCAGTTGTGCTGGGTGACATGAGCCCCAGGTGTGGCTGAGGGTTGCAGGACCAGGGCCCCAGAAGGGCAAGACTGGGCCCTGGGAGGAGAGACCGAGGGGGTGGGGGTCCAATGAGGGAGAGCCAGGAGTCCACAGCCCCCACTGTGGTAATGCAGCCTCCTCTCCCCTTGGCTCAGCAGCTACCACCCACCCCTGCTCCTACCCTGCAGCTCTCATAAATGGACAGTGAGTCCAGGATCACCCACCTGTCCAGCTCCTACATGGAGAAGACCCTGGTCTTCACTATCTAGTCTGGGAATTACTATGTCAGATCAAAAGCTCCCTACCCTATGCCTTCACACTAAGTTTTTGTGCTTGTTGAGTTTGGGCCCGGTCACATTTCCACTGACCCCAACCTCTTCTTCCCCATTCTAAGCACCCATTCCAGGTTATTTCACCCATTTCACAAACCTCCCCCATCTCCCTCCATAGGTTTGCTGCTTTGTGTCGATGGGAAGAGGAACTGAGCTGAGATACTGGCAGTGTTCAACAGGTTTGTTTGTTTTTTAATTAAAACAGGAAGCCACATTCCCCAACACCTTAGCATATGCCCTGGGGGGGGGGGGAGGGGAAGAAGAGTAGGGGGAAGGAAAGAGCACCACTGCCCAGGTTACAGGGCCAAAAAAGCCTGTGGTAGGAGATCCATGGCCTGGTGCCAGGACATGGCCCTCAAAGCCCTCTGGCCCTACTTATCCAGGAAGGGCTCCTGGTCTTCCAGCATGAGGAGAGAGTCACCCCACGGTTTGCCGGTCCGGACTGCCAGCTGCTCTGTGAGGCTGGCACCCATAACATCAGCAGGGGGCTCACCCTCTCCCCCATCCCTGCACTGCATATGCCTGACCTGCTATGACTGGTCCATGTGCCATGCTTCTTATGCCCAGACTTCATGGAAGGCCTCCCCTCTAGTCTCACAGACGACGTGGAGGATACATGAGGAGACAATGAGTCATGTCAGGTTCCCCTCGTCCACCACAAGGTGTGTGCTGAGAGCCGACCACCAGTGTACCCTGAGGTGGCCAAAGGCACACTCCACCACCATGTGGCACCTGCTCAGGCAGTCACTGAAATGCTCCTTCTGGCAGCCCAGCTGCTCGCCATAGGCTTCATCAGCCAGGGCAGGAGGGGTTAAGTAAGCTGGGTCCCTTATGATGGCAGGGAAGGGGGATAATGACATCACCTATGATCAAATCAGGGATCCCAGGAGCATAGCACATGCTTTCCATCAGCCTGGGGAACTGACCTGATGGTTAACGATGCCCTGCAAAACTACACAGAAGTAACCCTTGCAGTTGATGAACAACTAGGTGGCTTAAGCTGGGAATAGGATGGGGATGTTGGTGCTGCTCACGACCCTCAAGCAGTTGGGGAAGTCCATGCAGCAGAAGCCAGTGACTGCCTACTGAGGGTTCATGAGATGGATGAAGCCACTGGCCCGGACATCCTGGATGAGCAGGCACGCCTCCCAGGTGGTTTCTCCAGCCATGGTCTTCCCCATGTCAAACTGCTTAGTGATGTAGTGGTAAATGCTGGGGGTGACCAGCTTCATGATGGCTATGGCCACCTGCTTCTCTGGGGTAAGGGGTGGCCACACACAGATATCCTGTCACATGATATGGGGGGCAGCTAGCCAACAATTTCCATGGAAGTGGCCCAGTGCATGCAGAAGGTCTGGACCCACTGTTAATTGTCTTAGGTGCCAAGACTATCTATTTTCTACCAGCTGGTGCTGGTGGCATGGGCCCAGAACCAGCACTTGATGGTCTCAAGGTGGTGCCACAGCACCCTGGTATCAATGGCATCCTAGGTGGTCTCATCCTCATTTGCCATGTGAAAATTGGTGGCCCAGTCCAAGATGCTTAGCAGGCACAGGGTGAGGTGGGTTGCCCCTCATGGGATGTCCAGCTGTTGGCTTGGGGTCACAAAGCCACACACCATGGTGACCAGCTGCTGCATCATGTCCAGGTGGGTGCATGTGATGTCCCACAGCCTCCAGCAAGAGTCATACAGGGCACTAAGCAAGACACGCCACAGCTCCCCGCTTGGGTGCAGGTAGTAGGACGCCATGGCAGGGTGTAGGTAGCGCGAGACATGGAGGCACATGAACTCGTAATGAAAAATCCTCACTCAGAGAATTTTCTGGAAGTCTAGGGCTGACTACTGGGAAGGGCCTGTGGTCCTAGGTGCTTGGCAGTGTCTGGCAGGGTGATGGCCGGGCGCTCTGCAGTACCCAGCAACCTGGAGCACCCATGGAGCACGCTGGGAAGTGTGCAAAAGTGCCCCTAGCCTCCTGGCCTCAGCCAGTGCAGGCAACCTGTGTGCCTCCCACAAAGGGTGAATGTGTGAACTGTTTACTACTAATCTAACTTAGGCAGGTTAAAGAAAAATGACATAAGTTAGATTGATTCTTCCTTGGGCTTTTTGACTGTCTGTACTTAGCCCAGAGGTGGCTGAACTATTTCCTGAATACTGTATATTTCTATGAAATGATCTGCAATCTTCTGTGCAAAAAGTCCTGTATATTTGGTAATTAGTGACATGCTTCAGACTCCAACAGGGGGTGTTGTTTATGCCACATAGGCTATGAACAGATATTCCCCTCAAACTACGTGCAACTTTAATTATACCTGTGACACACTAATACCTGAAATATTTTCTGCTCAGACACAGTTCTACTCCTATTTGACATCCACATGGTATTTTTATATCTGTATTCCCAATAAATTTCCATGTCAGAGTTCACATGCACCTGCTGATAATTTACCACCCAGTGTTATCTCTGACTGCACTATCTTTAAAGAAACTGTCGAAAGTGTCAGGGGCTTAGCAAGTCCTATGAAGGATAAAGAAGGATAATGATAAAGAACAAGAGGAAAAACGTTAAGAGATACAGAAAAAGTACTGGTCCTGCATACATCTTTTAAGGTTACTAGTACAAATCAACTCACTTAAAAAAAAACAAAAAAACAAAAAAAACCCCAACCACCTCTATATTCCTAGCAGAGAGTTCTGAAAGATTTGTATGTATAACAGCCTATAAAAACTTGAGGTTACATTCCAATCACGTAAAGGCATAGCAAAAGCTTGTAGCAGTGGGATGCAGCATTCACTTTATATGTGAATTATTCATTTCATTCTGTTCGCTGACCACTAACACAAAACCTAGAATAAAAAGCAACTACTGTAAAAATATTGTAGAAGAAAAGACAGAGGATTTTTTCTTTTACTCCAAAGTGAAAATGCCTGTCATAAGACCTGGAAAACCTTCTTTTTTCCTGACCTAGACTGGAAAGAAGAAAGCGTTGTAGGTATGATTTCATTTTGTCAATTCTTCATACATTATGTTTAATATTGGTGTGTCAATGAACAAAGAAGGCAGAATCCATCTGTCTTTTCAAAGATTTTGGCTGCATATATATTTTGGCTCCTTTTTGGACACAGATCACATGAAAATCTCAAGAAAATATCACACATGTATATTTTTAAGGTGGTGGCAATTTTCCCTTCAGTTTCTATAGAGACAGTACATAAATTTAAAGCATGTTATTAAAAAGTAAAATCCATAGTCTTATTTTTTCTTAACTTGCACATTTTACAATTTTTTTAAAGTAGCACATTACAAGCCTGTATCACTGACGCCGTGGCACAAAAATTAAGATAACATCTGCAGTAAAATCTTTTCCTAGACTTAGTCTTTTAACTGGATGATTCCTGTTATATATGCAGCCAGACTGTGAATTAACCCCCTTTTTTTCTCCAAATGCTGTTCTTCTGTCATGACACTACTGTATAATTTAACAACTTTGAAATATAAGCAACCAATTAAAAATATATTCACACATGTTAGTTCCCTTCTGGTGCAATATTAAAAAAAACCCAAAAAACAAAACAAAACCTCCAAATCCTGATATTTTTCCATAGAATAAGAGGTTAGAAACAATTACAAACTAAGTCTTCTTTTGCCAATCCCCACGTTACTATTTGTCAATAATAATTAGAAGGAGAAAAAGCCTTTGGAAGAATTATCATGAAAATGTATCATGAAACAGACAAATAAAAAATCAATTAACAGAGCTCGGTTATTATAGAGTGTTATAGTTCTTGGCGCTAAGGTATGTTACAAAATGAAAAATGTTGATAGTCATGTTTGAAATCAAGCTAAAATTAACCTCTGCTATGATGCTTATCATCTTCCAAAGAAAGCAAGCTAGAAAAACTCAGTTATTCACTGTGATAACAAAAGACTGATTATTTTTTACTAGGGCTGTGTAAAGTTTTGGGTGCTGATGCAATTCGGAGGAGATTCAACCCGATTCAGCAGCCAAATCTCTGAATCTGAATCGAATCAGGAGACCAATAAAAAAGTCCAAATTGATTCAAAGCTCTCCGAATCAATCTGGAAAAGATTAGGAGAACTTCAGAGATTTGGGCAGTCCCTGCTTGTCACCACAGGGAGCTGGACCCAAATTCCGTGTTGGTAAGTAAGGGGCGTGGGGGGGAGGAACTGGAGGAGGGGGCTGGAGGAGGGGGGGAGCCCCCCATGCAGTGTGGGACTGTGGGGATCATCCCCCCCCCACCACCTGGCAGCAGCTAGTGAACATGGGGCTTTTTTTTTTTTTTTTTTGCTGGGGCCGGGCCTGTTTGCTTCCGAGATTTGGCAGTGACCAAATCTCCGAATCAGATTCGGACGAATCGATTCAGGACAGTGATTTAAATCACCAAATTGAAACACCGCCCCCCAAATCAGCTGAATCCAAATCCAAAGCGAATACTAGCCACTTTGCACAGGCCTATTTTTTACCTATTAGTAGCAGGTAAACATCCTAGGGAACTAAAAACTGAATCAAGTCTGCACAGCAGAGTTGTCTGTAAATTAAGAAGTGACGAAAAATATCCATCTCCCTTTAAAAAACGTTATGCCTACATTTCAGTCAATTATAATCAAGTTTCCTAGCTTTCTTTTGGGAGAAGTCATCTTTGCTGAAAAGTAATATGCAACACCAACAGCATTGGAGCTTGGCATCAATGACTGTAAACCTGTTCCTCACAGTAATGGTGGTACAATAATCAAAGGAACATAATTGCTATTCCATATTGAAACAAGTAGCTACTAAGTTATTTTCTCTAATCACAGTTCCTGTTGAATAGCAAGTTTACAGTGCAAAAGCTCAGGCTCTTATGCCAGCACGTTAGCCATCCCATCTAGAGGTGGCTACTAGGGGTGCGTGAAGCAGGCCCTATTTAATTCAGATTCAGCCCAAATCAGGGACAGGATTCGATTCATTGATTCGGATCACTGTCCCTGATTCGATTCGGCTGAATCCGAATCTAAAGATTCGATGCTGATTTGGACATAAACACAGCTTTCAAAGTTTTTTCTATGTACCTTGGGGTAGCAGATGCGGTTCATGATTGCTGCAATGCTGGGGCACATGGAGCATCCCACAGGAGTGTGGGGGAGCCCTCCATGTGCTCAACTGTGAACCCGGAAGTGAACCAGAAGTACTTCTGGGTCTGCCTGGGAACATGCAGGGCCTTCCCCCCCAGACACACCCCTCCAGCTTGGCAATCAGCTGCAGGGGGACCCTGGGTGTCCCCCCAGACCCAGGAAGCACCAGTCACTGAGCCGTGGGGGCACCCTGTGCACTCCCCAGTGGACCTGGAAGTGGACCAGAAGTGTTTCTAATTCACTTCCGGGTCTGCTGCTGAGCGCACTGGGGAGCACCCCCCCACTCCTCTGGGATGCTCCATGCATCCCAGCATTGCAGTGATCACAAGCCCCTGCTACCTAGAGGTATGTAGAAAAAACATTTAAAGCTGTCTCTATGTCTGCATCTCCAGATCTTTCCAAATCTCTCCGAATCAATTCAGAGAGATTAAAGGGTCCTCTGATTTCATTCGGATTTGGAGATTCAGCCACCGAATCGGGCCCAATTTCTGCCAAATTGAATTGGGAACCAAAGCTTCAAATAGCCCTAGTGGTTACACACTACTGCCAGTTGTTAAAGTCACTCGGATAAAATGGTGCTGTTTTGCCCAGAGATGGACAAAAATCCAGGCACTTTATTTTGAGTTTGCATTAGGAATCCAGTTAAAGAGCAGAGAGATTAAGCTGCTACTCTGAAAAACTACTAGACTTGAACCCAAACTGCTTCCCACAAATCACCAATGGAGTCTTTCTAACAAATATCAGAAACCTTGCCTTGTGACAAGTTACTTTATGAATGTCTACCCAACTCTTGGTTAACTCACAGTCTGTAAGCTCCTGCCACTTTAACCTCTTTAGTTCCTTGCACACTCCCCCCACAGGCATCCAGGCATCACTCCCCCTGCCATTGCTACCTGCCTCCATCTCCTATTCCTGCTGCCATCTCCACTTCCCCCATACCCCACCCAAGACTGTTGGGGTCTCCAGGCTCCCCTCTTCCAGCTTCTGCTTCCTGATGCTATCCTTCAGACTTTGACCATTTAAGCTTTCCATTTTAGTAAATTAAATTAAAATCTGAATCCCAGTTTAGTTTATTCTCTTGTGAATAAGTTGGGACTTGGGACAACTCAGCATACTTATAGTTAAATTTATGCTTAACAAAAACTGCTGATCTTACAACCTTCATCAGATTCCTTTCCAAGGTATTTTTAAATAGAACTAAAACAAGAAATCAAATTAATTTAACAAATGGAGCACCCTACTTAGTGTTTAACATATGTATAGACATAAGAAACATTACTGATTTCCCAAGAGGAAGAACTAAGCTGATCAATATACATAACAATAAAAATGTTCCTTCAGCATAAAAGGAATAAACATGGTTATGTTGACACCAATTCATTAACAAAATTATTACAAAAAAATAACTGCAAGGTGTTGGGTTTCAGTTTTAGAAAATATTATTTGCAATAGTTTTGAATTTTCAGGTGCTGTTTTCCCTGCCTAAAACTCAATTTTCAAAATGGGACTCTGCAAGGTGTTCATAATTCAAATGAGGTAATTTTGATATTTTAAGATGAAGTGTCCAAGACTGAAGTTTGAAAAGCCTTCACCTACTTTCAACACATCCACAGTCTTTTTTTTTAAACTGGATTATGCAATTAGTATTAAAGCTATAAGTTTGTCACAGCTAATGCCTTAAGATTTTTCAGAGATTCATGGCCTTTATAACAACCTGATAAGACTCCTCCATTTTAAGAAAAAAAATGTACATCCATGCATAGAGAAAAGAGAATGTAAACATGCAGGATACTGATTTTAGCATTAGCGTTAAAAAACACAATTTACTGCCAAACAGGGTATTTTGCTCAAACTACCACAAGCCCCTGACTATTTCTCTTTTCTAGGAAACTGAATTGGCTTATTTGTCATGACAGATATATTACTTCCCCATTTTTTCATGAAAAACACCCAGGTATAAGTATTTTTAAACCTTGCAATTTATACAAAAAAGGAGTTTTAACATGGTGATTGTTTATTTAGACTAAACAGAGTCTTTAATCCACCAAGTAAGCGTGTCCACACATACAGACACACAAATGCTGATCTACCATACATCAAGGTGGAGGATACTTACGGAGTGATGGAAGCAATTTAGCTCAAATTTTTGTCTCTGACTACATACATTTTAGGGGATTAAACATTCCTCCTTTTTAGGGTCTTGTAGCAGGGCACTAGGGTGCCTGCTACTGGTAACAGGAAAATGGGTTCAGCTGCCACTCACCAGGGCAGCACAGGTGTGGGTTGCTAAGACAACCAGTTGGGTCAGCTGACCAGAAGGGGACAGGGCCTGGCCTTTATAAACAGTGAGGCCGAGGCCATAGTCAGTTCCCCTCTGGCAGCCTAAGAAGCGGGAGCTCTGCTAGAGCAAGCAGGGCAGGCATAGTAAGGAAGCCGGATGGCTTGAGCAGTGTTGGCATGATGATACGGGGTGGAGAGAACCCCGACAGGGATATGGAAAAGGATAGCCAGGTTGGCTTAGGATTTATGTTATAGCCGAGAGGCTTTGCATTTTCTGTTTTGGTTGTGATATAAGACCGGAGGACCGGGCGAGGCTGTAAGGGTGGAGGAGGCCTCAGGGGAGCTCTCCAGCAGTGAGGGGGGGTTCCTAGCACCAGAGAGAGCGCTGCATTTTGGGGTGTCCTGACCCCAGCCCCAGTGTGGGCGCAGGAAGAAGCCCCAGTGGGGCGTAGGACCCTAGAAGGGGTCTGGGGGCCAGGTAAGGCTGAGGCCGCCTGAGCCCCAATTGGGAGGAGCCCCAGTGGGGTGTAAGACCCAGGAAAGGGGTCTGGGGGCCAGGTAAGGCTGAGGCCGCCTGAGCCCCAATTGGGAGAAG
>NW_017728911.1:3268843-3324823 GCF_001723895.1 Crocodylus porosus | reverse complement strand
GGCTACGAGAGCCGCGGGAGACAGGCCCCGGTGCGACAAGGGGGCACCCGTGAAGGTGCAAGTGGGCAATTGGACAGAGCCCCAGTACAGCAAGGCACCGTGCCAAGGAGGGAAGGAAGGCAGCCTCCCTTTTATGATATTTACCAGCAAGACGTGGCGGGCAAGATAGAGGGTGCGTTCAAGACCCGATTTGGCACGGTAGGTAGGGGCGCTACGGGAGGTCACGGCACCCCTAAGGCTGCCCTGCCACAGGTCTGTTTTCAATTTGAGCCCAATTGGGAACCCTTGAATCTCATTAGGGTTTCTGATCCTAGCAAAGGTAGGTGAACTTCGTATACCACTTTGTCAGTGCTTATTACCACTGCCTGCTTCCTGGCTGTCCAAGAGCCATTTCTTTTAAGCAGACTTGTCTTTTTTTGTTTTTAAATAGCCTTCTGTGTCATCAAGGATTCAAATCATCTATAAAGTCTCAACTACTCAATTTCAGTCTATAAATCAGTTCTTCGTTGGTAGCTCACTGTCAGACTTCCAAAATTCATTCATGTACACCATGGGGACCTCATCTGCCTTCTGATGCATAAAACTGTGCAAGAAAAAAGGAATATGCAGGAATTTCTGCTTGTGAGAAGAAACAGAATAATTTTCAGGAGGAACATCCAATAAGGTCATCCTTTGATCCACTGCAGACTTACTTTATTCCAACATTTCATTCACAATTTGCGGCTCCTTTTTCTAGTATGTCTCCAGTTTCATTGAATGCCAATTAAATTACAATTTAAGTTATTTTATGCATTACGCATCCAACAGTACAATACTATTTCTTGATTTCTTGATTCACAATGTGTTGGATCCCAAATTAAGTAATTACTAAAAAAATCCATTAAATTGACCGGGGGGGGGGGGAGTACAGAAATTGCCTTTGTGTGCAACAGTCCAAAGGAGACAGCTATCCAACCTGCAGATTATTTTTCTCTGGGCTGGACCCAGATGAGCAAAGTTATTCATATAGTTTCAATGGAAGTGTTTTTAAAAGAGCCGCATGTCCTTTTTCATTTCAGACCATAAGCCTTTTTCTATTGAATGTTTGGAAGTCATTCTTGTAGATGCTTCCTGAAGAGGAGGCAGGCAAACTTGAAACACTTTTCCTGAAGTGTCAAGCTTCGTTTTCAATTATCCCTTTCAGAAACTGTGCAGACAGAAGGCAGGAGTCTTCATAGGAAATGTGTTCATAGGATTGAGTACTGCTATATTTAAGAGGATCAAGAAACATTTCCTAGAGCTAATATGATGTAATTAAGACCACCAAACCCCTCTGTAGTGAGGTTGGACAGAACTTTTACAATCAGGATTCCTAGTTTAAATGAATAAAATTCATTACTTCTGCCCTACTCAGTGGACAAAACTGTCTTTCACCTTAAGAAGAGCACTGGTAATATTTTTTGGTCATGATTTGTGAAAAGATCTTATCTATCACTCCATATTCCTAGGAGCAATAATGGGAGATACCTATCTATTAACCTGTTTATGATCATGATCTACCTTGCCAACCCAGTTAAAAAGCTATCAGAAATGTCTTGCGGAATGTCGCAGAGCCAAACTTGCTGGGCTTCCTACGAGAAGAGGCATAATCCTGCCCTTCTCTGCTTATGTTTGTAAAACGATCTGGCCTGTCTGTCTGCATTAGAAGTATCTTTTGGGTGTACCAAGTCTCTTAAGTTCCTTACTGTGTTAGCATCTGACATGTTTTAAATAGTCATATCTGGGTTTTGTGGTTAAAGGAAATAAGTGTGTGATTCTCAGCCCCAGATAGTTTCCAAGTCCCAACTATGGATGTAAACTGAGACCTAAATGGAGACTGCCCTTGACTGGCACCAGACTAGGGAAGCTCAAATAGTATATCATCCAGATGCACTATAAGACCCTGTTGGTGGCTTGCTTCCCAGCAGAATCTCAGAGCCTCCTGAGGTTGCCTTTTGGATTTTTTTCCTCTTTTTTTTTTTTATTACATCAGTGGCTACTACAGACACAAAGGACATAAGAAAAAGCAACTGTTACCCTGTTTTAGAGTTGGAAAACTAAAACACCACGTTATATGAGTTGCCAAGGTCATGCCAGGCTGCAAGAAGGCAGTGAACTGAACTATATGTTCTCCTGAATCTCACTCCAGAACAAAAGCACAATACTATACTTCCTCTCCTACAATGGATGCTACAAATACTCTTGCAGCTGTGAGAGCCATTAGAGTTGTAGCATGATCCTTGATGAAATATGTTGGCTCTGAATTTATTTTTTCCACCATATCTGTGGTGTCCCATGTGCTGTTCTAGGTCAGGAAGACTTGATCTTTCAAGGTCCATAATACATTTCTAATGTCACATCAGTGTAAGATGGAGCTTAGCTAGTCATAAAACTTCTATGGAGACAGAACAGCATCAATACAAAGTTGTGTGATGATATGATGATACCCTGAGGAATTTCTTCTATTACCCCAGTCAGAAAGAAAAGTTTAGGTCAATAATGAGCATTTCAAAGTTCTCTTCAAATTGGGACCATCTTAGGATAATTCAATGGAAAAGATAATATCCACCCAATGAAAAGAGAAAGGGTATGCTATTCTAAGCGAGTTAAGACCACAACACTCAAACTGCATCTGCAGTTTCTGGTAAGTACTTCCCTGCCAATCACTCAAACTCCATTTATGACAATTTTATATTAACAATCTCAATACAGTAAAGGACAAGACATATTTCACACTCCCCAGGCCTACTGCTTCTGTCACTTGTTCTGAAGTCCTCTGTTACTGACAGTTCTTCACATACATGATTTTCTCTCTGCATTCAGACTATAAATTTATTTTCATGGAAGTTTAAAGGCCACAGAAACTGATGATGCCACCAAGGAAGTGCTGATGTGGCATATTGCTAGATACCAGCTAAATTCAACCTTCTGTTCTCAAGATCTCACTCTTGTAATATCTACAGACAACAGAAAAGAAAAACAGACTGGCCAGAATTATTCTCTGCAGCATAAAGGTTCCCAGTTCACTTAACGTACTATCTTCACTTCAAAACTTTGAAGTTAACATACAGGGTATTTTGAATGATGTTTTGAAACAGTTGCCTACCTAAAGGAGCATATTTATTTATAGTCTATGTTTTTTTTTTGTATACGGCATTCAATAATTATTCTTTTTTTTTATTATTACTGTCTGAATACTTGTCAAGTGCTTGTCACATAGGGGTGACAGCAAACCATCTGCCTTCCTCCCCCAAAGGCACCTCCTTCTTGTTGCTACCACCTGTTCTTTTCCAGTCTCCACATGGCAATGCAGGGTTGTGCTTGCCACATGGCAAATGGTTAGACTACTGGCCCTAGCTGCATCTCTCAGTTCTGTCACCAACATTTACCCTTTAAAAAGTAAAAGTCAATTTTACAGAGTAACTAAAAATGTTAACAAGGACAGTGTACAGACAATGTAATGCCCTAAAAATGTTAACAGGAAAGAATTAGGTTACATTTTGTTGTATGTTGTTGTTGTATAACCCAGTGATTCTCAACCATGGTGCTATGGAACCCAGGGGTGCTGCCAGATCCTGTAAAGGGTGCCCCAAGGTGTGAAGAGATAAGCAGATAAGGACAGGCTCAGGCTTAACTCTGCCTGGCCAACCCCCTACCCCTATTGCCCAGCCCCTCTGGAAGGAGATAAGCACTGTAATATTACACATTCATTTTTGAAACTGGATGCTACTCACTTCAAGTCATGGACAGGTGTCTCAAGTTCAAAAAGGCTAGGAACCACTGCCCTAATCCTACTTCGTAAAAATGGCTTAAAGCTCAGTAAATGCTCAGCAAATATGCAATTACATTAAAAATGGAAAAGTTAAAAATACTTTTTGGGAGATTAAGAGGAATTTCAGGGCTCCCTGGAGCCCCTCCCTGAGCCACAAATGAATTGACTCCTTCCTGATATAATGTTTAAGGATCTCTCATAAGAGATTGAACTGGGAAGCAGTAAGGAGCAGCAAAGCTGTTGAACGTGTGAGGTTATGATAGTAATAAAAACTGTCAACAGTGGTAGAAGCTGGGTAATGATGAGGGTATCTGACAACAGCTATGCCTCTAAATTTCAGGTAGTCATAGGTCTGGGTAAGGTAGTTTGGCACCATGGAGAATTCCATCACAATCTCCAAGATGTTAAGCATCAAGAAAGCAGCCACTGCCCCCCAGTGATGCACACAAGGGAGCAAGGACTCTCAGAAATCTGCCTTGGAGCAGAGGGGATAATGTTCATAACCTTCTTGATAGTGTTTATACCCTGCAGAAGGGCAGACCTTTGAAAGTACCACAACAGAGATTGGAATAGAATGGAGCACTGGAGGTTATATGATACCAGGCTTGGTGCAGCCATTCCCTCTCTTCCCACTTTAAGCTGTTATTGTGGACCAGTGATAAAAAAGATCATTGTTACATCTGCTACAATTTATTTTACTGGATCAGCCAAAAATAAAATTGCCCTCAACCACAATTTTTTAAGAATTTCTCACCAAAGCAAACACAAACAACTCATACCTAAGTGAAATTTTAATAATGATTTTATCAAAGCCATATCTCTTATTCCCAGCATTTTTAAAGCACATAAATAAAATATAAACATACTTTTGGAGTACATCTATTATTAGACATACTTTTGGGGGGGGGTGTACACATGGGATAAATTTATGCACAACAGACTGCATGGAATCATTGAATTATTGTTTCTGCAGTGTGAAATTACTCTCCAGGCATAGAAAATGAAGGCTTATCTCTTGGCTGATTATCACGCCTTCCACAGATTAAATTTATTACATCTACAGATCACCATCTACAACTGACAAAAACAGAGACAAGCAACATCTTTTAGTTGAAAAAATTCCCCGTATTTTCTCTTTTGCAAAGGTATGGGGAAAAGAAGTTACTTATCAGTCACTGGTGCTCCTCAAGACATATCATGTATATTAAGGGTTGACAACCTACAGCCCAAAGGCCAGATCCAGCACACCAAGTGATTTAATCCAAGCCATGAAACTGGGACATCAGCAGTGGCAGCCCAGCTTGCAAGCAGCAGCTTGGCTTTGGCCTGAGCTCTATTAATTCGGCTCGCTACTCCTGAAAGGATGCTGACCCCTGGTCTATGAGTCCATTTGTACTAAGGCTGTACACGTGCCTTACACAGTCTAGCATGGACAATTTCTCTTAAAAGCACCCATACAGTATGCACAAGCACCATTTGTCCATATGCTCCAAGCCAAGGCCTTAAAAGATAGTATGTGCATCCCATTCCTCCTACTTACAGAAAGCTAGAGCATGAGGGACTCTTAGTCAAGGTGATAAATGCAGGATATTGAATGTGCTTCTCAACGGATAACACTGTTCAGTGAATTTTAGTTACTGGTAAGTACTTTTTCCTGTCTTGTTCATGTGCTGGCCTACATGCACATTCATACTACAGTTGACTAAAGCAATGCCCACCTTACCTGGATGTGGGTCTCCAAGCCTTCAACAGACAACAACTGCAGGACTACCTTCCCAAATGTAGCATCAGCCCTGGAAGCTTCAATGCTGCAATACCAGGAAAAGGTGGTTTAGGTCTAGCTAATTTGGCCTCAGCTAGAATACTATGTGCTGCTCTGGACTCTACAATTTAAGAAGGATATGGAGAAACTGGAAAAGATCCATAGGTGAGCAACAATGATAAAGGGATATGAAATAAAGTTGAGAACCGGGTATGTTTAATATGGTGAAAGAGAGAAGAGGGAAAACAAAAGGAAAAACAACCGTTGTGTCCTGTTACAGAGGGCAGGACACAGAGCAGTTGATTCAAACTGAAGCAAAGGAGATTTAGATTAAGTCTCCAAAAAAAAGCTGTCTAGGGAAACTGTGGAAGCTTCTTCATTGGCACGTTTCAAAGAGATGACCTCTGAGGTCCTTTTCCAGCTGTGTCATTCTATGGCTATATATGAAACAAAATAAGATATACAAGGCAGCATAAGCTTTTGTGAACTCTTGATCTCAGATGCTGTGAAAGGACAAGCATAGAGAAGTGCAGAGTGAGTGATCTGTATACAAAAGGTAAGAAAGGAGGAGGGAGAAAAGAGGGGGAAGCAGGGCAGCAAACAAGAAAAGAACTGGCCTATGAAAGAGAAAGCAAAAGTTTTTGTGAACTCTTAAGCTCACTTCATCAGATGCCTGGCCTATAAAGTGGGCTTGAGTTCATAAAAGCTTATGCTTTCTATATATTTTATAGTCAGCCTATAAGGTGTATATCCACCCTGCTTTCTGCCTGACTTCAGATTAACATAGTGAACTAACTCTCCCTACATACAGAACTTCAGATGACTGCTTTTCAGATATCAGCTATGGAGATATTCCTTTGAAAAGCCACTGGAATTGCCTGGGCTGTGGGGGGATGAACCCTAAAACATTTATGACAGAATTAAAATGCTTTATCAGCACTTTTTGGTGGCATCATCAGTTTCAATAAGCACAGGAACACAATCCACTACCCAATTAAATAATGTATACGCTGAAATCACTGTATTTTTGTACCTCTCATCCAAAGAAAACAACAACCAAGGTAAGACAAAGTGCTCTCCATGTCCAGCACATATAACAATGATACCTCAAGCTTTGGAGAGTGAATAGATGGTTGGCCATTGGGAGATGGAATTCAGTGACACCTTCAAGTAGGAATTTGGGGCGAGTCCACCAAAGATACCTTGTCTGGTGACAGACTGCATGGTGCAGGGATTCACCATAAATGTTTGTATCTTGACCATTCTTCTCATTGAGATGACAGTCACCAAGAAGGTTTTTGCAACTGCATACTATACAGGTGCTTCTAAGACAAACTTCCATGCTTGACTGTTTAAGGCACATGTGCAGCCTTGATGCAAATGGATATGTTGACCAGAGGTCAGCAACTTTTCAGGAGTAGTGAGCCACATTAATAAGGCTCAGGCCAAAGCCAAGTTTCTGCTTACAACCCAGCTGCTGCTGCTGACATCCTGGATTCCTCCCACCTCCCCCTCCCCACGAGCTCACAACAGATCACCAAAACTCACTAAGTGATAGATTACTAGACCTGGAACTAGACCATGGCTCTGCCCTGGGTCCTGGCCCTGCACTGCTACTGCCCGGCAATCCTGGCCCCAGAACTGAAGACTCCTTGGAGACCAGTCCAGGACCCCTGTGGGCAGGGCATCTTGGCCAGGCGGATGGGATGGGGCCAGGGGTGGGCAGGGAGTGACATCTGGAAACAGGACAGACAGATGGAACCGGGAACATAGACCAGTGACAGCACAGGGTCAAGGCTATGCCTGTACAATGCACAAGAAGGGGGAAGACACGTACATACTGTGTAAGGTACTCTCTACAAAGTAAAAGGCTGAACTTGAGACACATGCTCACTCACAATGAGTAGGTGCACAGGGACAAGCAATCCAAGAAGCAGAAAAGTTCTAGGAAAGCAACAAAGACAAGTACCTGGAAAGCTTTCCATACAAAGAGAACTCAACAAAATAAAGACTACTCAATTTAGACAGACCCTGACTGAAACCTAACATGACACACCAGGTGATGAATGATGAGGCATTGATTAGCCTTTCCTACTTATCTGATCATATCTCTTTAATATCTCAGTCACCTCCTTGTTCCTCATCACCAACAAATGCTACTAGTTATGCTCCACTCTACTGAGGTATGCCCATCACAGTAAAAACCTTTGTCCACTTATCCATCATTGACCCATAAAGATGGAATGCCCTTTTTCTAAACAGCTCCATACAACCTCTGGCTTTTCTTTCTTCCTTTTTAAAATGAAAAACAAGCTTGATTTTATAATCTTCAGGACCCCACTGGAAAGCCTTGCCAAACTAGCCAGGAACCTTTTGACACTAATATTTGAAGATCAAGGAAACTGAAAAATTAGGAAGGTCTGGACACAGGAGAAGTGATACAGACCCTGGTAGTAATACTGTATATATGCAAGAACGCAATGCGCAAGTAACAGTGTTTTATTCTCCTTATAAATGTATTACCCATTTTTTCAAACTCAGCAAAGTGAATATTTCTCATTAGTAAATCTGATATAAAGAACCCCCCTCCCCCCAAACAGCTTGAGATAACGTGCCAAATTTTGTTAGGTGCAAAACATCTTTCATTTTTATACCTAGACACACAGCTTGCAATTAGGACACTATCATATGCTTTAAAGATACTTGCACACCTTTTCCGAAACCTTCCTTCCTCTTCACCTTTCATTTGCTTTAAGATAGCATCAAAGTAAGCTACTAAAGCATACTCTGAGTTTGAAAATTACTCTCCTTTTCATGAACTAAGCTTCATTAGACACATCCTGCTCATATATCTGCTGTACCACTTGTTATGCCATCATCCACAATTAACACAAATATAGTGCACATTAAATGAAGCACTGTGATAATACACCTGTTGATAAAGAGCAGTTTTTGAACTTATTGGTGGTATGCATGGATGTACTATTAAAAAACATCGCAGGGCATGTAACAGAACGTAGATTTTCATAGGTGTAATGTTACACCTGTTTTGAGAATTCACCAAGACTCCACCCACAATCCTTCGGCAGCATGCAAAAGAAAGGTCAGAGTTGAAAGCCAAAGTCCTTCCGTGTAGCAGGAGAGGACAGCGGAACAGAACAGGGAGCAAAAACTAATACAGACAGGAGGAAAAAGAGGAAAGGACTAATAAGGGTGAGACAGAAAGGACTAAAGCAGAAAGACAGGAGGAGGAGGAAGAGGAGCAAAGAATCTTTTAGGACCTGGGTAATGTACATTGTTGCCTTAAGAATTGCATTTAAACATTTGTTTTTTGAGAACTGACTTATAGGTATATGTATATGCATTAGAACGATTCAGGATGGGTAGCAGAGGTTGACTGATTTCTGGAAACTTGGGTCTCTAATACAGTTTCACACAGCCTTCGAAGCACAACAAGGCCAACGGATAGACATACCAGTCTGAGAAACTGGGGGCGTGTACCATATTGTTCCACACATTGTGGCACCAGCTAACAAGGCCCCAGAGTGGCCGGGGGGGGAAGAAGGCATGTCCCACTTTTGGGGGAACAGACCAAATTAGGAGAAGGCCCAGAAAGACCAAATTAGTACATATGCATGTGATGAGCTACATGGATTGTGTGATGAATAGAGAGAGACCAACCAGCGACGGCCATGGATCAAGAGTCATCAGGAGGGAAGGACAACACAAAAGCAGAGACTTGAGAGTAACAAAAGATCCCTCCTCCCGATCCTGCTCATCCTCCTCTCTGAGAGAGGTCCCCCTCCCTGTCCCCTGAGAAGGTCCCCGAGGCCACCATGGACAGAGGGGCGCACCACCAACTCAGCTCATCCACCCACTGAGGGGTGAGGTGGGTAGGCCTTGGCTATCCCACCTCCAAGCTGCTGACATCAGACACTGAAGAGTGAAGACTGAGTCCTGGCCAGATGTACTTTGATTCTAATGACAGCCCTAGGATTTGGTAGATATATACAATTGCTTGATTGTTTGCATTGCTTCTTTCTGATGTCACTGTGTACCTATAAATTTGCTTATTAGTGAATGGAAAGTTCATGGTCAGTGCCCTCCTCTCCCCCAGAACAAGTCACCTGGGTCCTAAACCCAGAACCAATATACACATCTGGATAGGGCATGGCTCCCAACTAGGTAGCTGTATCATTCAATATTATTAAAACACTACTTCCACTTCATATATTCTAACACGCTCTCTTATCTGATTTCTATATTGGTCAGTAATAAAATCATTTGATTTTTGTCCCTGAAAAAATGAAGAGCAATATACTACTGCTGGATCTAGATTTCTAACTAGGGAAGCAGGGGAAAAACCCAGAGTTTATACTACTAAAGGATCTGAAACAAGCAGCAGACACTGTTGATCCCAAAGCATGTTGCAAATTGTGTAATATGCACAAATTTCTTCAATTAATACTGAAACACAACTCCCCATCTCAGTTCATCCTTTGCAGGCTAAACACCCAAAACACCGCTCATTCTACTGTACCTAGGGAAATTTCAAATAAGCAGCAGCAGCACTTTTATGGTCCTATTTCAGCAACATCCCCCCTGTAATATTTTCCAACAAAAGAGACATTCTTTTCCACATACAACAGAAGGCATAGCATATACTTTCCTCCAGATAACCAAGGATCAGAAATTTTAAGACAAAACCTGAACTGGACAGGCAATACAAAACCCAAAGGTATGAAATGAATATTTTCTTGTCTGATGTCTTCCCTCATCTTCGTAACAGTTTTCTCCACTACCCTCTTAAAACTGATTACCAAAAGTTATGTGATCTGATGCTGGAAGAGCGATTTGTCACCCTACAATGGTATTTGTAACACTCTGGGTTTCTGCTAACATATTACCATTATCATGACAGCATTTATGTTTCTTTAACATCTGAAGTACGTAATACACGACATCATAGGCTTAAAATCATAGCAAGGATGTGAACATTATTAATGATTCCTCCGACCACAGCATGATAACAAATAATAATTTTACAGCACAAATGTCCTTTTGAAAGAATTCTTCTCCCCTTTTGTCAGTTTGCAGGAGTGATGGAGATTATTTTAAAAATAAGTACTGATAGCAGAGAACTGACTCTGAACCTGATGAATTTGGCCCAAAATTCTTCACCAGTAGACTCTCCACAAATGTTCATTTTTCACTTCTGTAATCCCACTGTTTGGTTTCACCTGAGACAGACTTACTATACTTTTATCTGCAAATGCCACAGGAGACCCTCAGATACCTGACTCTATTGACCATTTGAGCAAACACTTCAGATTATAGTAGTATATTGAAAGGAGAAGGCTTTTGGTCTTGTTACTATTCCCTTAATAAATCACAAACATGCTGAAAGAATACCTAACTGAACAATTCACAAGCCTTAAAAAAAATTTTATTTAGCTGAATTGTAGAATTAATGACTCATGCAGACAAAGCCCCTTGTTTTGTCATTATGTTGCCCCAGTTTATCTTACCGTGTTCAAGTATTATTAGCTGGGCTCCAGCCTGCACATTTCCAACATCATTTTCTGCAATGCACTGATAGAATCCTTCATCTGATTTCACCAGACCCAACACCTGCAGGTTGTGCTCCTTCTGAAGCAACAAGATAAAATAAAAATTTTATTTTAAAATGAGTTTTAGGTGTAAGGACAGGGTTTTAAAACAGCATGTTTGCTAGGACTTTATTTTAATGCCTGCAAGTCTGAATTTCTTGCCAGATGTTACGGCCATTATTGAAAACCATGTCCCTGTCCCAGGTGAAGTATCTTTTATTGTGAATCCTCAAACGATACTGGGCATTTAAAAAAACCCAGAACAAAACCCACCGTTAATACACATGGAATTCTTTAACTGCAAAAATCATAACCGTAACCTTCGAATGTAGCGCAAAGCACTCACTCATATGAGTATATAACAAAGGACCATTCAAGTAAAATGGTCCTGAAAAAGAACTATATACCAGGATATCAAGTATTCACACAGTCTAGTAGCCTCAGATTTACCCAATAATACAAGCATTAAGTCTTAAGCTATTTGTAACAGATCTCAGTAATGAATTTCATTGAGCTAGGTAGGTTACAATTTAAGGCCTGGTCTGCCAAATTTTGAGAGTCACTATTTCAGTAAGATCTTTGTGATTGCAATATTCTTGTCCATTTATAAATGACTATACAAAATGTAATCTGAATTCATATTGAGGTTTTTACAGGTTTGAACTTTCCAGATTACCTTTCAAGCTGAAGATGAATACTATAAAGAAACACACCCATAGTATTAGGAATAATGCCAGTGCTCTTCAATAAAATGTTTTGCAGCTGGATTATGCAACAATAAAGGATTCAAGGAACAATTTAATTCTTCTGGACCTTATCCATAATACTGTAAAAAGTAAGAAGCTAACCTTATAAAGGAATCTCTCTCACAGGCACATACATAAAAGGATTAAGCCACAGGTCCAATACCTCAAAATGAAAATGTACTTACAGCAATTTTGAAGTAGTCACTAGGGATCACCATGTCTCCATTCTTGACCCATTTCACAGTTGGAGTTGGTTTCCCAGTCACTTCACATTCAAACACAATATCCATGGATTCATGAGCGTAAATATTAGCAGGCTGCTTCAGAAATTCAGGTGGAGCTTTAAATATAAGATTAGAAAGAGAGACTTTATTACTGATACCTAGATTAACACAAACCATTGCAATTTATACTCTGGGTACAATAAAACTGAATTAATTCATTGTTAAAGAAATGCCTCCATACATGATACAACAACCAGGAGTAATAGGGGCAGGAATTCTGAAGAGACTAAAAACTAAGCACCTAACTCTCTTAGGCTCCTCTGAAAATACCAACTACAATTGCCAGTGACCACAAACAATTAAATCAAACAGAAAACACAACTGTACAGGCTACTTTCCCATTCTAGCAGGGGGAAAAAAATCTGTTACTAGTAGCAAAAAGTAGAAACAGATACAAAATGTTCTAGCTACTAGGTTTTAAGTTTATGTTCAGACAATTAAATAGTCAGCTGAACGGAGAAATGATAGTCAGTTGAACAGAGGCAATCTGGGAACACATGGGAAACAAAGCTGAATCAAATATAATGGAAACAGTGTAAGAACGTGACAGTCAGAAGTATATTAGAATCAAGGTAAACTTAACTAGAAGCCAACAAAAAGACTCCTATGGTTGAGCAATACATTGTGTACTCCTGTGCATCTAAAGCAGAGCACTAACTGTGAGCAAGGCGCAGTGGCATAAGGCACTGGAGCTGGGAGCTCAAAGACAGGCTAGGTACAGATGTTCAGTTTCTACTGGGAGAACTGCTCTTCTCTAGGTAAAAAGCAGGAAGCGTGCCAACATTTAAGCCTTTAATTCTCAAGCAAAAGTGGCCACTCCAGGAGAAAAATAATTTCTGTCACTCAGCTGACAGGCACCTGAACTGAGCCCAAGGAGTTGTACTATCCCCTCCCAGCTTCCCTTTGCCCCCATCTCCATCCCCAACTTCTCTCCCTTCCTAGGCCAGTGGGTGGACCAGACAGGAGGCTTTGCCCTCATGCTTCTCTCTCCTCCCTGATGGGTTTGGGAGGACAAGGGAGCAGTGAAGTGCAGCCCTCATTCCCTTCCCCAAGCCAGGCATGGCCTGCATTGGAGCAATGGTGGCTGCTCCTCTCCCCTCCTGGACACACCAGAGAGGGCAGAAGAGCACTTGGACAAAGCCCCCCACCTAATTCACACACTGGTCCAGGAGGGGAAAGCAGCTCCCACTGCTCCCTGCCTCTTCCCTAAATTCAACACTACCTGGTTCAGGATAGGTGTTGGGGGGGGCGGTACCCCAGTTCTCCCTCTGGGGTTCCCCAGACCCCAGTCTAGGGCAGGTACAGGGAGTTTTTCCCTGATGCTCCTCCTTCCCCCATCCTCCCCTCAACGGAGCACAATAAAGGTTGTATAACGGAGTCTGTGCATTCAGTTGATCAACATATTTCCACTTGTAAAATGAAAGTGCCTCCACTTATCAAAAGGCTGTCAAAAATCCATGAACAAAAAGAACCGCAGAAATATTATTCAATAAGTTTCATTTTAGATGTACAGCAAATTGAGCTTAGGATCCAGAGAACAAATTTTAATCATGTAGTCAATGTACATGAAGAAAGTATGCATCGACAGTGACAAATTATTTGTATCAAAGCCAAAATTCCATAACTGGTGACTTCCCAGAGACAGAGGGACAGGTGTACACAGATTTTTTTTACTGCTGAAACTCCACACAGAACATTACCAAATATAGATTTCATATATTTTCATAGATTTCAGAGAGATTAAGGCTGGAAGGGACCTCAGAAGATCATCAAGTCCAGCCCCCCACCCGAAGGGCAGGAAGTCAGCTGGGGTCATAGGATCCCAGCAAGATAAGCATCCAATTTGCTTGTGAAGGTGTTTCTTCCTCCGATGGCAGGCTGTTCCAGACCTTGGGGGCTTGGACAGGAAAGAAATTCTTCCGTATGTCCAGCCTGAAATGGTCTTGTAGTAGTTTATGACTGTTTGAACTCGTCATCCATTGGGGCGCTCTAGTGAACAGATGTTCCCCCAGATCCTGGTGGTCACCCCTGATAAATTTGTAAGTGGCCATCAGATCGCCCCTGAGCCTGCACTTTTCCAAGGTAAAGAGTCCCATGGCTCTCAGCCTGTCATCGTAAGATCTGTTTTCCTGACCTCTGATCATGCGCGTGGCTCTTCTCTGGACTCTCTCAAGCTTCTCCACATCCTTTTTGAATTGTGGAGCCCAAAACTGGACGCAGTACTCCAGCTGCGGCCTCACCAAGGCCGAGCACAAGGGGAGAATGACATCCCGGGATTTGCTTGAGAAGCATCTATGGATGCAAACTAGCGTTTTGGTCACTTTACTAGCCGCAGCATCGCATTGCAGGCTCATGTTCATCTTGTGGTCAATCATGACCTCCAAGTCCCTTTCTTCAATAGCACTAGCCAGAGTAGCACTGCTATAAGGATGCTGCAGGTTTTTCCTCCCAAGGTGGAGAACCTTGCATTTTTCAGTGTTAAACACCATCAGGTTCTCATCTGTCCATTTGCTGAGCCTGTCATGGTCTGCCTGGATCACCCGCCTGTCTTCTGGTGTGGATGTTTTGCCCCAAAGTTTGGTATCATCAGTGAACTTGGTCAGCCAGCTTCCAACTCCAATGTCCACATCATTAATGAAGATGTTGAACAATATGGGTCCAAGGACAGAGCCTTGGACCCATATTTAATATATTAAATGAAATAATAACTTCAATTTCACCGAGAACAAAAATACAGGTAAGACAATTAAACCAACACCCCTTCCCCTCCCCAAGCCCCCACCCCACACGTCTGTAACAGAAATTCGGTTAGACTCTCAGTTTTGTTGGACCTACCATCTTGTATCACTGAGTAATCTGAACAAATCAATTTAGACAAGTTTATATCTATCAAATCTTTTCTTCTTTTTTTGTCAGTATGTTGCCTAGCTTAGATTGCACACATTTTCTCTGGTGTCTGTTCAGTACTACAACTATTGGGCATTAAAATGCACAAACCAAAGCCAGAGCAACACCCTCTATAAAATGCAGCCTTAGTTAACATCATATAAACAGTATGTTAAAGAACAAAATACTCTACAGCATACTTATTCCATGGTAAAGTAGAAAATTATGGGTTATTCATCCAGTTACATCCATAAGAGAATGGGTAATAAATTATTTTGTGTGGCATATAACTTAATAAATTATTCTGATGGTATCAATAAGCATTTCAGGACAGAGTAAATTAATGGCTACTGCATTACTTTAAAACATGTCAAACCCTAGAAACCTGCACAGAGATGCAGTGCTATTTTACTGACACATCAGCAGCAAGACTAGTGGGCCCTCTTAGCAAAAAATCCAAGACTTCAACGCAATAAGTTACAAAATGTTTAGGCTTTGAAACAGCTTTTCTACTAAACAAGCAAGGATCAGCGCTCTAAACAAGCACTCTAAGACTCTCTAGCCTAATGGCAGAGTGACAAATAGCTTGCAGCAATATACTAGATGAATATCATCAATTATGAAGAACATTCATATTTTTTTTGTTTTTCTACGCTCATCAGCATAAGGACAATTTGCTTACTTTTCTTGGCAGGCCTGCTTGCTAATTTCCAGAAAGGGATAAATGCACCCCTTTCCCATTTAAACTTTATCAAAGAAAGTTAATATGAACAGGTCACTGAGTTTAGGCAAACATCTCACCTACTTGATTAGTCAATGGGATCTAATACCTATCAGAGAAAATTTTAAAAATGCAAGCAACTGTTACATTTCTTCCTAAGAACAGTTACATTTTTGTTCATGGTTGTCTTTTTATGAATTTTTTTTAATGGTTACTTGGAGACAAACAGATCTCCAAATGTGAACTCTCATGTCTAAGTGCAGCAACTGCACATTACAATGTGGAAATACTTTTCTTTAAAATGACCAGTTAGAAGCATTTCTTGGTTCAATCCAATAACAATATTATTACAACTTCTTCCCCAGTTCCTAATTTTTTTAATTTAACTACCATTCGATTAAGTGTCTGACAGAAAAGACATCTATATGAAAGCATACATCTCCCTCCCATACAGAAACATAGGGTTTGAAGGGACATCCAAGGCCACTCAGGCTAGTCTCCTGTTACAGCAGACAACTATATCAGATAATTTTTTGCATATACTTATTTATCCATGTTAAAATCAGGTAGGTTTTTTACACCCACAACACCTATCAAAGTGAAGCTCCATTTGGAAGGTTTAGAAACTTCTTTTTTCCAGCCTAAATTTATTCAAGGCCAGTTTATAGGCATTTGGTATATGGGTCACTAGCTTAAACAGTTATCTCATTTTAGTGTCTGTTCTCTGTAAATACATCAGAGGGTAATCATGTCCTCTCTCAGCTTTTATTTTGCTAAGCCAACAAGCCTATGATAGGCTCGCATCTCCTTAATCCAGATGTGTCAAACTCACTTGTTTGCCCCAGGATGGATCCAGACCTACCTCTGGTGAACAGGTGAGTGGCAGTGTGTTAGCTCAGGGAGCCAGAGCAATTAACACAGGTGTTGCTTGTCCCTCCACTGCCAAAATGCACCCCCCACAGGGCTCTACACTCCAGAATTCAGTAACAGGCCTTGGCCCTGCTCACCTTGCCCTTGATTTCCCAAAACCTTCAGGCACCCTGCAGGCCACATACACAGCTCCATTGGCTGGAACCAGCCTACAGGCTGTATTTTTGATACTCTGCCTTAATCATTCTAGACCTTTTATACTTTCTCCACTTCGAATTCTTCTTTCTTGAACACAGGTGACCAAAACTGTATGCAGCACTCCAAAAGAGATCTCACCAGTGCTTTCTACAGTGTCACTAATAGTAATAATTGCCTCTCAGGTTCTCTCTTAGATCACATTTGCTTTTTTCATTCATCTACCACACTCAAGACGCACAGTCACCCTATGTCTGATTAATACGCCCACGCTTATTATGTTTCACCCCATTTCTATTACGTCAGTCTTCAAGATTATCCAGCAGTTGCATGATATACTAATCATAAGTTATTGATCATGCCTCCAGCCATAGGTCAATGCAAATTTAATTAGTGCATTTTGGCTAAGATCATTAAGGAAAACATGGAGATCAATCAGCACACAGACCAGTCCTTGAAGCAATCCACTAGTAACCTCTCTTCCCTGGCAGTAGCTTCCATATCAGCAGAACTCATAGTCATTTCCCATGTAGTCGTTTCTATACTGACTTTATCTTCTTGTAACAATCTGTATCTATTTCATTTTAACTACCAAATCAAATAGATCAGCTAGATTAGATCTACTCGAGTTGTTCGATCTAGAAAAAGCAGCTCTCTTCTCAAAAAAGATTTCATAGACATTAGGCCTGGAACGGACCTCAAAAATCATCAAGATCAGCCCCCTCCCCCAGGGGTAGGAAATTTCAATTTAGTCTGACACAATTCACCTGCTGTGAACTCAAGCTTCATTTTATTCCATTTCCCACTACTACCCATCTTCATGTACTTAACTACCTTGCAGGATTTCTTTTACCATTCTTCCCCTCTTAAAATTATTTTTTTCTTCTTGTTATAGACTTTGGTCCCACCTGTCTGTATCAAAAAATAAAAAGGCTACCTGTAAAGAAAGTCCTGGATGCAAAATGAAGGACAAAACCAAGGAAACTGTTAGCTAGAAGTTCCATTACAATATATACACATATGCAAGGTTACAAAAACTACTGTATCTTTGGCATTGCCTAATTTGTAAACTTTCGGTTTTTATTTCACGTTGTTTGTTTATGGAATTTGAGATTTTTCAAAGTTAAATGAAAAATATTGTATTTCCTGCGAGTCATCTCCTTTGCCTAATTGTCAGAACTAGGCACCAGCAAAGTAGGAACTGGACTGGACTGGGGTTGATTCTCTGCAGAGGTCCCAGACTTAGTAGGAAAGCACTTTAAAAGTGGCCTATGCACATGAAAAAGGCAGAAAATATCCAGGTGGACAAGAGAATACAAATTTAAAATGACTCCCCAACATGTCTGAGAGTCATGTTTGAGATAAAAAAAACCATGGTATAAAAAATACTGCAGTTACCCTGCCATTTCTACCTACAAGATGGAAGATACATCCTAGAGCTTAAAATGGTAACAATTCTTTGTGTAAAATGACTTGCTGTCTTTAGTAGCTAACACCCCCTTAAATTCATGCAGGGCACAGAAGCAGGAGGGAACCTGCACCAAATCTTGGACATGATCAGCACCTAAATGTAAACGCAAGCTGGATGTGCCATTACCTACTCAATACACTTTTGATTGAAGGAGCTAAAAATTTGGAACGTTTCCTTGTTTCAAACAGAGGGTGCTTTTCTTGGCTGTGGGATAAAAGCCAAATTGTTTACAAATGTCTAATATGGAAAACGTTCATTTCATTGTCACTTACTTTCCTGTTAATGAATTAAAAAATAATGCCTTTAAAATGCACTCTTTTACAGTTTAACTACTTCAGTGTTTAGCATTCACACCGATTAAACACAACATAAGTGCAGATGTTTGTGGCAGAGAAGTTAAATTGATAACCAGAGAGCAAATGAGCCAATTACCATATAAAATAAGATTTGTAAAGGAAGATTATGTGTTCCGTTACCAGATAGACAATTAAACTTCAAAGCAGTCTTGGCAGCTCAGCTTACCCTCCCAATTCCTCTTAATGTCATTATCACGTAAAGAACAATTTTAATTGCTAAATACTTATACAGAATTTCAAATGTAGACTACTGTATTTGCAACATCTCTGTACCAGAGGCTCCATTTAATTCCTTCATGATTTTGCAAACGATAAGAAACACATTTCTTAATGTTTAAATACTGATGTGTTGTGATCTCCAAAGAAAAAAATGGTTACTTACCTTACAACACTGTGGTTCTTCAAGATAGTATTCTCCACATGGATCCTATTTCTAGTCCACACATGCCTTATGCACGAGAAACTGGATTATTTTGGTCAACGCAGGCAGCATTAATGCCTGCCTCCCGGATGACCTCATGCCCCTCTCCCATCTGAGGGAATAAAAGGGACAAAATGGGCCTAGCAGTCCCTTAATTCCCTTGCTAACAAGATGTTCATGAGCTATGAGACCCCACAGAAGTAAAGTAGGAGGTTGGGCTGGGTGTTCCATAATGATAATACATCCCGAAGCACCACATTTATTGCGCGGCAAAGCAATCATTTTTTTTCCACCAAATAATTGTTGTCATAGTTTCCATTTGCCTCTAGGCTCAGAGGTGGGTGGCAGCAAGAATTACCTTATAAGCAAGATTTACTAAAGAAAGATATCCGGAAGCCTCAGGTAAAAAACGGCATGGGGAGAACATACAGTTTGATCACTGTATCTAGTGACTCTGCAAACTTCTGAAATGGTGATACCTTAACAAAATATCAGTGTCCACTTGAGCCCAGGTGAAGTAGCCTAATATGCATCTTAAACCATTAGACAGTATTTGAGATGATCTGGCCTCACCCTTAAATATCAGTGAAGGTCATAAAAAAATTTGGGGGGGGGGAGGGGGGTTCTTGGAATGCCTTATGATATGAAAACAACATAATAATATTCTCATTATATCAGGGAGGGAATAGTTTCTCTTTAAATTAAAGGAGCTCAGGAGGGAAAATGGGATGTAAATAAACTAGGGATATAAATATTGTTAAAAAAATTATCCGCTTAATGTCCTCTAATTATATCGGTTACATGGTTAGCCAATAAATAACATCCCAGGTGTGGGATGCGGCGATCCGAGCTGGCACCCACTTCATCCCGCTGCAGAGGAGGGGCTGCAGCTACCTGCTCGGAGCAATATGGGGAGCTAGGGGCCGTGCACAGACCGCTCAGACACAGATGCTGCTGGGAGCCACTCCCTGGGGCCTTTGGCAGAGGGGAGGAAGTGGTGGCAAACCCTGCCAGACAATACCCATGCAAAACTGTGGGTGGCAGCAGCAGGTAAAGAGCTTTCCCAGCCCGCTGCAGCCGCTGGTGCACTGGGAGGGAGGGAGCAGACTAGCTATAGGTACTACTCTCCGCCTCCTGCCTGTCCTGCTACCTTCCTGTTTCTGAGGCACCGGGCCACTTCCTTTCCCCACTGGACTGCACCCTGTGCTAAACATTACCAGTAACAATATACTTACTGTTTAAGCATTTAAATGTTTAACCTCTCACATCCCTAGAATAAACTGACAAGTTCTGGGACTACCTGGGGCAGAAACCTGGGATTAGGTTTCCCCTAAACTCCCCTCGTCTTCATGCAACACCAGCCAAGATGGCTTGAATTTCTTCATCCTCAGGGTCAAGATAAGCTGAACTCTCTAATGGAGCCACAGAGGCAAATAGACTCATGATCAAAACCTGAAGTCCTAATTTCTCTTGGCTGCTCCTGGGGGGCAGTATGGGGGAACCCACCTTTCCAATGCTGCTGCCGCTGCTCCCAGCTGAGCCCAGCCCAGCTGGAATGGGCAGGAGCAGCTCTGAAACGTCCCCCTCTGTGGGGACAGCAAGTAAAGCAGCTGGGACTGGAAGAAGAGGGGAGAGAACAGGAGGGAAGGGAATATGCTTGAGCAAAGAAAGGGGAGGTGAGGATGCTCACCTATTTTGCGAACTTTAAAAAGTTCCCAGAGGCTCTGGTCCACATCAGTAGGTTGGCACAGAGAAGGAGGCTGGAAGCAGGAGTGGCTACTCCCGCACCCACCTTAGCCAAATCCTGGATCCACCCTGCCCTGGCTACAATACTAACCGTCCCCACCCGGCAGATGGAGAGTCACTGGCCTACTCTTGGGCTCTTAAGTAATGCCTTTGTATGAAACTGCAGGTGGTTGACAAAGTCCACTGAAGTGCAGAATCTCTCTTTTACCATCGGTGACATCAAATCAAACATGGCTTTTAGGAGCAAAATGCTTAGAGTTGGAGCAAAGATGGCTTTTTCTTTTTATTTTGAAGTCCAGAATGGCAAAAAGCTTTCAGATTATAGATTGACAGCAGGTTGTCCATTAGTGTGATTCCCCTCAGATGAGCCAATCATTTACACGTAGATTTTGATGTCTTGTCATCTCATGAAAGTTAACCACAATGGCCAGCCACATAATGGAAACTCTCAGTGCTACGGAAAAAACAAAAGGATGAGACCCTCTATTGACAATATTGTGGTATTTTTTTTGCACCAGATGGAAAGAAATAAGCATCCTGAAGACTGCAATGCCTTCTTAAGAAGCATAATTAAGCCAGAGTCCTTAACTTAAAATGAGGACAAACTCACTGAGGCACCAAAGGTCTAAACTAGGTCCCTTTCTTCTTTGGAATTAGGAAGTAATGGAAGTAGAAATGCTTGCCCCAAATTTTAAGCTTGCCTCTCCTCCACTGTTTCAAGTTGCCTTTTGTTTTGATAGTGTTTCTCCTCCCAAAATCTTCTCACAGGGCAGCAGATGAAAGGACCTGAACCTGGAGAGCTCTTGCTGACCAACTGTACAGGGCATGTACTCTTGATAATGTCACCCCAGGAAAGATCAAAACACTTGTTGAAAAAAGCGGGGGGGAAATTTCAGCTTGGGAGCAAAATGCATTCCCCAGCCAGTTTAAAAGCAGCTCTGAAAGTTAACTACATTAAAAAAAATTCTCTCTGTTCATTATTTTCTATTTGCTTCAGAAGTCATTTAGTAACAATATTATTCAAACTGGGGATATTGTGCACAGATCAAGAATCAAGGACTTGCACATGTCAAAAACGTTGCATTTGGGGGCTCTCAGTTCAGACAAGAATTTGCCTTATAGCTAGACTGGTTAAGGAAGTTTGGCCACTCCTAAGAATGACCCTCCATGGGTTCTCCCAAGTCTTTGACAATGGTGTTAAACCTGTTTCTGAAACGAGGGCAAGACATGTGCAGATGAGGATGTCACAGAGAATCACCTGCCTTAAAATATCTCTTCTCTCAGTGGTTCTTATTTCCTCTGTGGATTTAGACGCATAGAGCATAGGGGTGCTGCTGAAAGTGCTGTGGTCCATCTTGCTTTCTCTTTGGAGCAAGGATGTGCAGGCCCAGATTCTTGAAAAGGTCACAGCCTTTGAAAAGAAAATCCTCTGAAACCATTTGAGACGCCTAGTAGCCCTGATAACGGGAGCCAAGAAACTTTTGACATTGCTGCCAATGTAGCCACACTGCATGAGATGTCAGATTCATCCAAAGCAGCCTGTAGGGAGGTCCAGACAGTCAACTGAAGCCTGAACTACCATAAACAACTTTCATTCTGGAATGAGAATAATGGTTCTCCAAAGAAACAATCTCCAAGATTCCTCTGTAATTCTCCAAATGATACCATACATGGAAAGGGAAGCAAGCAGGAGATGACGCCATACTATTGAAAGAGGGGCAAGATGTAAAGAAATACAACCCTCTCTAATGTGGAAGGCGCTGTGTGTCCCTTAAATCTAGTAAGACAATGGAGAAGGCAGTCATGTCACACTTCTGCATACAGTACTGGGGTGATAACAATGGTATCAAGAAAACTTGGTACTTGCAGGGCATGTCCACGCATGGCTGTACGGCTCCTTTGTTACTGCACCGTTATATACTACTTCCTTTTGGAAGTACTAAAAGATGGCGCAGTAACAGCCCATACCATGCTGTGCCAGCTATGCATGGTTATTTTTGGCCACTACATTGTCATAGCAATGTGTTATACCAATGGAGCGCGTTACTATGGCAACATCATGGCAGTGCCACTGTTTTTGCCAATGGATGCTACAGCGCTGCAGTGCATCACCATGGCGCCACAGCATCTTGTGTAGATGTGCCCGCAGTGTAACAACACCTAGGAGTTGTTACCGGAGGAGATGTGCTTCATAAAATTACCAGGCTCATTAACAGTGGAGCCTGAGATGAATCTAGTACGTGGGTGACAATTATGTCTAGTTTTTGTAGGTACCAGAGGAGGTGATCTACATCCTGGCTCTGGAGGAGGACTTAGAAGCTCTACCAGCAACAGAAGCTGAAATCGCTTTTGTTAAAGTGAGAATCTCAGAGTTCGAAATTTAGCCACAACTCATAGGAGCACTAAGGGATGAAACCTGTATAAGCCTGTAAGAGTCTCTTTCTTCTAGATCTGGGGAGTCTCACTGAATAACTACAGGAGAATTACTTTAAAGAGAACTTCTCTTGCTTTGAGTTCTTTCTTTCTCAAATAAATGAAAAATTAAACTCCTATTTGGGGATATGTCCTTCAGGGTAAAAAGGACACCTGAAGCATGTGTTGTTCAGTGACTTAACTGCATCACAAACACGGAACATTTTGAACCCCTGCGACTTTGCTTCAGCCAGAGAGCTTGGATCCCACTTATGCCTAATGGATCAGTTTTTCTCTTTTTTAAATAACAACCACCCCCAACTATATTATCTAGACTAATACACAAATCTCAACATACACAAGGAATTTAAGGTGTGTACAGTGCAGCAGAGAAACAGTCACCGCCAACAATTCCATTGCCTATCCATGAGCAACTTGAAGGAACTAGACAATATTGAACCCATTGTAAATTGTGCCCTTAGACAGGGAAGGAATGCAAGGATATCCATGGCTTCAGATACTACTGACCAAAGAATCTGATTTTGGGCACACGGGCTGAATGCACTACAGTAGGGGTGTCAAACATACAGCCCAGAGGGAGGAACTTGTTTTAAAAGAATTTTAAAAGATCCCAAAATCTGTTTCTGAAGAGAGGCTAAAGGCTCCCAAGCTCTGAGTAAGGCTATCATGAAAAACATATTAAACACATAGCTGGAAAATTTGCATAGCAAACAAAAGCTGACAAAATTGAATCTATTTAGAAAAATGTCCACAGAACAGACAACTGTCAAATGCATAAAAAAGTCAGTATACCAAGAAAGAAAAAGGTTATAAAAATGTAAACTAGTACCTGCACAGCATGTTTTAATGCACAAAAGTCCCAATTCCAATGTATGAACTGAAACTGTATTAAGAGGATGAAGGTTTGTGGTAGTGACATAATGTACCTTATTCTTATCACACAGATAATGACTGTGCGCTGACTTTAAAAAGTAAAAGATCAATGCTTTCAGATTTTGGAACATTAAATTCACGTATGCATAGATAAGTGATTCTCAAGCTTGGTAATGTTTACTATGTTAATAGTTAAGCAGGAGTTTTCTACATATGTTTAATAAAAGGAGGCATATGGGGACAGCCAAGCTTTGTTTCCTGTAAATGGTATTTTTCTGAAGGACAATGTCAATCAGTCATGACACAGGATTCTGCTCCTATCGCAGTTGAAGTGGCCAACGATATAAGAAGAATTTTGAGCACTGAAACAGACTGTCTGGAGGCCAATAGCCTCCCCCACACAAATGCTGCAGCATTTAAAATGAAGAAAAATACTTCCATGGTGAGAAGAGAGAAACTGTTGGAATGAAATTAGAAAAAACAGAGACATCTCACACATACTAATAATGCCTAACTTTTGTCCAGAAACTGCAACATATAAAACATTAGTCAGAGGCAACCAACAAAAATACCAGCATGGAAACAAGTGAATGGCATTCATTATACAATGAACAATAAATCGGATTATAGTGGGAGTAGGACTTTTTTTTTTTTTAATCCTGGAAATGGTTATCTAACCTCTTGAGAGAACAAGGCCTATTTCTAATTACATGGGCTCATACCTCAAGAATAGATCTTAGAAACATCACCCTGCACACCTATGATCTAGCATTCAATAAAAGTGTGTCTGAAGGACCATATGGTAGCTCTGCAGGTCTACTCTAGAGAGGCATTGCATTGCTTCTCTAGGACAGTTATTTTGAGTTTTATCTGTTTGGGAGAAAGGGATTTAAGGCACACCTACCACTGCCAATAAAATAACTGAGAACACACAGGAGCAAAGCTAGGCAAATTAACTGATGTTTCAGTTCAGTGGATTAACCAAAAAAACCCCCCAAAACTTTAAAAATGGTTTTGGGCCAATTCAAAACATTGTTCTTCATTTTTTGTGATAAACCAATATTGTTTTGTATCAGAAACGTGAGGAGAGAGAGTAAGAGGCAGCGGCAGTGGTACTCTTGTAGCATAGCTGTACACTCTTGTAGCTACAGCGTATACATATCGGTTAGGGGCCCCCGTTGGAATGCTAGAGACTCTGTCTTGTCACCTTTCTGCCTGATTCAATGCAGGAACTTGAACTTAGGTCTCCTACCTCTCAGAAAAATATGCTAACAACTGAACTACAGGACATTCTGTAGAGGATTTCTCTGCTGAAACCCTTTCCCCCTTGATATAAAATATTAAATATTCAGTATGCCACAGAAAACAACTCTATACTCTGTTTCTTAGGACGTATGGATATATCACCTCTAGTAAACAGAAGAATCTGAAGGATCTCTTTAAAAGGCTACTAGATGCTGGGGAGGGAACTGCCCAAAATAAACAGATGTTACTAAATGCAATTTTAGTGCAATATCCAGATTTTAATCTTCTCAGCAGCTGATTTGTAAATGTGACCCTGAACAACTGGTTAAATGAATGAAATGAACCAAGAAAATCAAAGTTATGCAACAGGGTTTCTAGCCAAAAAATGAATTCTCTCAATTTTGAACATAAAATTTAGCATACTGGAATTATGAAACTGTTAAACTGCTACATTTTTCTCTTACTATAAATAAGACATTTATGCCAATGCAAATTCAGTATGCAAATTCAGTATGCAAATAGGCCCTTATTGAACAATATGAGCCCTGCTAAAATTAAATACAGTTTTAAGTAATGGTTATGAATATATGAAGACACAGGGCTAAGCATGCATGGTCTAAACTTCATTAAAAGTTAACAGAAAGATTTGGATGACTGGCAGCTAAAAGTTGGCTTGGTATGTATGCAGTTACCTGTGTCCAGGTATAAACAAATATCAAAGCAGAAAAAGACCTGAGTCTGAGAATCCTAACTTTAGAGGAAGGACAGAAGGGATTTGTAAATGCATTAATCTTCAGCTTTAGGCTGATAAGGACCATTCCATACTGTTGTGACATTACTGATCAATTATCCTTCAAGAATTGTAACCATGTTTAAGAGAGGAAATAGATCAGATTGCAGCAATTACCGTGGCACTGAACCCATGTCCATAGCTGGGAAGATCCTTGACCACATTCTCTTCAATAGACTCATTTCCCCCGCTGAAGAGGTTTTACCTGAGTTCCAATGTGCTTTCAGGTCATTCAGAGGTATAACAGACATAACTTTTGTTGCTAGACAGCTGCAAGAGAAGTTCTGTGAACAACACAGACCTTTACCCAGCTTTCACTGACCTAAGACCTTGATTCAATCAATAGAGATGCCCTACCGAAGAGCCTGATGAGATCTGACTGCCTGCAAAATTTTGTTACCATCCTCAGATTTTTTTCATGACAACATGACAGCAGTCATCCTAAGCGATGGCTCAGAAATGGACCCCTTCATCATTAGAACTGTAGTCAAGCAAGGATGCACAAATACACCAACACATTTTCCCATCTGTATCACAGCTAGTCTGCATCTCATTGGTGACAGACTTTCATCTGTGGTCAGCATCTAGTGTGGATGGGAATCTCTTTATTATCAGCCAATTATGTTCCAAATCCAAGATAACCAGCACTTCCCCATTACTGATCTTCAGTACCCTGACAATTGTGTTGTGTGTGCCCACTCAGTTGAAAAGCCCCAGGTCACTCAACTGCTTCTGTGAAGTACACAAAATGCTTAGACTCAATCTCAACTCAAAAGCAAAATACTTTATCCCAAACCACCCAGCTGCTTATTAACCACATATTACAATTGGAGGGCAGCCCTGGGAAAATGTTGAGCATTTCCCCTGCATAGGTAGTTACATTTCCCAAAACAACAACAGAGATTATAATATTCAATGCTGAATAAAATCTGCCAGTGTTGTCCTTGGATGTCTTCAAAATTGTGTCTCTGATGATCAGGACCCAAACCAAACTTCTCATCTACCAGGCTGTTGTCATCCCTACCCTGCTGTATGTGAAATCTGGACAACATATTGGATACACCTAAAATGCTACCATCATAATATCCTCCACATCAACTGGAAGAAGAGAGGAGCAAATGCCAGCACTGTGGCTCAAGTGAACACCACCAGCACTGAATCCATCTTTATACAGCACCAGCTCCATTGGACAGGACATGTCATAAGGATGCCAGACAACCAGGTCCTAAAACAGGTCCTATATTCCCAACTCACCAATGGTCGCCACTAGAGGCGAGCAAAAAGAGATCCTAGGACAACCTGAAGGCCAGTACAAAGAAATGCAATATTCACATCAATACCTGGTAGATTTGAGCACTGAATTGTCCCCAATATTGCCATGATTTTGGGGGAAACTCCCAAATCTGGCCAAGCTGCACACAAAAGCATCCACGTTGCTATATACTCTGCCCTTTGATAACTTAATTAATATCTGAGCACCTTACTTTCCATATATTTAAAATGCAACTATTCTCTTTCCCTTCCTATTTGCAATCCATTTTGTGCTCAATCAGTAGAAAGCCTTATATAAACACTATGTGGTATAAAAGGGTTAAAATGCACAATATGAATAAAACAGCATTTTATCTAACTCAAAGGTGACTTGTGAAAGACTTACAAAATAATCGTCTCTGGCATTCTGCCTAAATAAAGACATCCTGAAAGACACTAATTTATTAATAATTTAATATTTTAAACAGCCATTATGTCAAGTGTGATCATCGTGGATTTCACTAAAGGACCTTTGGAGCATTTTAAAACATGCGCATTTGAGATTGCATATCTGAAAGGGGCAGTCTGATCTTTAACAATATTTTACTTTATTCATAATGTTGATTAGGCAATTATGCTAAATAGGCATAAACAACAACAACACACACTATTATCAGTAAATCTGTTTTATATTTTGAGACTGGTTAGAAAGAGACATAATTAAAATGGTACAACCCCCTAGGATGGAGGCAATTATAGTGCAAAAAAAGCTTCTTATTTCAGTATAATCATAACTCTGTAAATCTGAGTGGTGATTTAACTTCTCCCACATAAAGATTATACTGAATCAACAGGTAAAATTGGTACCAAAAAAAAGGTTTAAAATCTTTTCACCACTCAGTTATTCTGCTTTCAGTCTCTTGGGATGTTGGTATAACTAGTTATCCAGACACAGTTAAAAGAGCAAGTGTGAACATAGGAGAAAAACTGGTATTTCTTTATAATCCCAAATAATTCAAAAACTGTATAAAGCAAGTCCTTTTTTCCCTTTTGTTACTCATCTTTGGTTTTCACAAAATATGTACCATTCTAAACATTCTTTTATTAGATAAGGCAGGAATTGCAATGTTGCTTATAGCAGTGATGCTTATCCTTATATTAAAGCATTACATACCTTTAAAAGTGACACACTTTATGCTATTATTCCTATCCAAAGTCACCTAAATCAGTATCCTATAGTTCACCTATACGTTTAGCTAGCCTGCTTTATTCTTGAGCAAAGTTGCATCCATAATCCATTGCACTTACCCTAAGCTAGACTGAAGATTGCAATATGCTTCTGATTTTAGCGAAAGGCAAAGATTTCTCAGGGTGATATCTTTTATTGGACCAGCTATGCAGTTGGGATAAAGTTAGACAATCTTTTTAAATGTAAGACATGCTTCCTCAGGTCTCTATTTCTAGGAAGCTAGGCTACAGCATCAGTCTTATACCATCTGATTTTAGCATCATACTGAAGATAGGTCTCTACCCACTTTCCAAACACAGGCTTCGAATTAAAAAACATATGATCATAAGTAAAATTATTTGTTTGCTAGGTTAGGGATACTGTGGCTGAAACAATGCCAAGATGTTGGTCAAAACCAATTAAATCACTTTAGGAAAGCTGGAGAACCTCACTCTGTAAACAGACTTCACAGGATGTCTCATTTGGGCCACATTAAAATTTTTTCAGGCAGCACAAATGCTGAGCAAATAAATGTCCTTACCCTTTGCTGTATCACCTGAAAGGATAATCAGTGGTGCAACAAAAAGTGGTAATGGACTCTGCTGCTTTATTGCGGCAGTTATCTATTACCTCTGCCTCGGGTCTGGCTGAGCAGGGAAAAGTGTCCAACCCCCAGCCGAGCTTGCAGAGGGATTTCCCCCCTGGCATCTGCAAATGCAGAGGGACTCCTGCTCAAGACCCCCCACTCTTCCTACCTCCATGGTTGCAGATGCACCAGGGAAATCCCTTGCAGAGGAATTTCCTTTCACCTGCCTGCAGATTCAAAGTACGGGATTCCTGTAAAGCAGGGGAAGGGATCTCCTGCAGGGGATTCTCCCACTCCCCAACATGGGTACAGTGCATCTGCAAGAGGGGGATTTCTCCTGCTTGAAGATGTGCCTTAAGTCAGGATGCAGCAACCAGGGATGTTTTTCGAGGTCCCTGGAGTGCCATCGGCTGTGGTGTAACATGTGCTGACACACTTTCCCAATCACACTTCACTGAAGATGTCTTTGGCTACATGAAGTTCTCACCATTTTCAATACTGACCCTTGAAAGTATTTAATATATACAGGGTTAGAAGTCAAATCCAGGAAAAACAAATTAACTTTGTCTTTCCAGAGCTGGGAGGAATTCTTCAGCTGTACTGTGGTCAAAATAAAGCCTTATGTCAAGGAAGGTAGATGGTAAGGACTGCAAAGAGACCTTTTTTGTATGTCCAGTTTGTTAAAGCAACCTATTTATACAGACACACATCAGTTGTAAAGTCCAGCTCTTTGGCCCACTATCCTCATCTTAGGTGAGAATGAACGGTGTAAGGTACCCCTAAGACCAATATTCAGGATAGCCAAAAGGTGAGAGAGAAAAAACAGAGAAATCCAGCCAAATCAGGCTGCACAACTTTGTTGGCAAATAATGATTATTTCTTCTTTTTTTAAGCTATTTCCTAATTCTTAAACTATATCCTATTTCCTAAGGATCTGGTCACCTTAAGCATGTGATCAAAGAAGAAGGGACGGTTCTGAGAATACTGGCAAGAATGAAAAGAGAAGATCAGGGAACAGAAATTAAGTGTTATAATTGCAACTGGAACATCAGATGGGCTGGTTATTTGGAGATGAACTGATACCAGTTACACTGCGCTCTAAGACAGTTTAAGGATCATGATGCATGTGTACTGGGCAACCGCAGAGGCAAATTCATGACAGAGAAAGGATCTGCAATATAACCATACCATTTTCAATACCAGATAATAATTTGTGAAGGAGATTAGACAAGGACATTGTGTATGTATGAGATCAGGTACTCCAGTGCGAACTATTTAAAATGAGTATTTTCCCCCCTTAACTTCAGGGCTGAAATAGCAACATAAAATTTGCCCTGAACTTGTACAGAAACACCTTGGTGGAATGAACTCGGATTCTCTGGAATCAACAAGGCCAAAGCTCCACATACACAATCCATAATCCTGCCTACACTAAAAAAACCTAAAAATTACCCATCACTTCTAGCAACTGTTCAGCAACAATGTGAATTTAAAAAAAAAAAAGCTATTTAGTGTAGGCAGGATCCATAAGAGAAGTAGGGAGTCAGTACTGCTTTGCTTTTAAAATAACCCCATCTTAGTATTTTTATCAAGTGGGATTGCTAATGGGTAGTAAGATACAAGAAAAGATAAAGATCCCACCCAGTAGTAAATGAAAACCCTGTGTGTATACAGTGAGGGTTTAACATCAGTGGTCTGAAGCATATTCACTAATCCACATAACAAAGCAGAAAGTTATATTAAAAGGAAGGAATATTTTTCCTATTTGTGCTCATGTATACGCAGTCTAATCATAATATTTTCAATTAGAATATACAGAACATTCACAAAGGCGTTTCAGTGTGGGTACTACCGTAATCAAATATTCAACAATTATACAGCATTCAAAGGGAAAGTACATTTCCTAAGAAACTTCTAGGATGATTATATATTTACTTTAGAAATGGTAAGCTAAACAAATTAAGGCATCAGTAAGATAAAATTCCTTTGCTCATTGTTTCTCTGTTGTTTCAATACCTAAGTTTTAACAAGTCCTCTTATCTCAGCCCTTCTAGGATAAATTAAAGTGCGTTCAACCCTGAATCCACCCCAAGTTCCATGGAAACTTCTAAACAACTGGGACGCTCATCAAAATTTAACTTTTCACAGCAGTGCCAAAAGCAATGAAATTTTTATTGGATTCCAGAGCCCTAATTTTCTAAATGAAGAACACATGGCGATGAGGCAGCAGACACAATGCTTTGCAAGATGGAGGCCTGTTGCCTTTGGGCCCCATGTTCCAAATTTGCAGCACAAAACTACTTCCTAATGGAAACCTCCAGAGTTTCTATTTTAATTTACTATCTTGCCACCTCTAATAAACACAGAGCTGCAAGAGAAGCCAGATTGGTGGCTCTAGGCAGATTCTGCTCTTGGGAGATTATTTTGTTTAGATTTTTTCTTCACTGCTAAACACCACAATCTAAAAAACTAGCATGGCTTCATCTATTTATATTCAGACTATTTAATGAAAGGATTTGCAGCACCACTTCAACCAGCGTGGAAAAAAAAGAAAGAAACTTCACTCTAGGCATTTATGGATATTATTTTGGATGTGGGGATTATTTTCCTGAAAAGTACAGAAAAAAAGTTAAAGGAACAGCCAGGTTGGTTGGTATGTACTTCTATATGTTATATTAAGTATATTTAACAAAAAGATTTACTCCCAAGAAAAACACTAATGCTCTCACAAATTATTCATTTATTACAGCAACAGCTGTTTCCACAAAGATGATTATTGCACTTAAAGCTTTTATAATTACACAAAGATGTCACTGTATCACTACTGAAGCACCTACTATGACAACCTGTCATCCCATGCCCATTAAAGACCAATCTTTCCACCAAAATATAAAGCAGGCTTTAAGAAGTAATTATAGCTACGGCAGGTGGCACTACTTATTATGATTATTGACAAATACTTTTCCAATCATAAAAACTTGTTTTAGTTGTTTATAAGTTTGCCAAATTTTAGCTGTTTGGGCTGAAATTTTCCATGCCAGGTGTCTGTCTCTGGCTGAAGTTTTTGGAAAGTTTTAGTGAAAATGGTTTTGCCATTTCTGGAGAGGTGATGAAAAGGGAAATGTATTTTCTGCCCATTTAAAGAAAAAAAATCCAGCAGACTGTTCCTTGAAAAATAACATTAAGGTCTTCATCATTTGGAGTAGAGATTTGAAATTTGGTTAAGGGGATGGCCTCTGTGCCAGGGAAGTGCTCTTCTTCATTCAACTTCATCCCGATGCATCCATATATGCCCTTCAAAAATTGCATTTTTCACATACAGATGCCTGCAGGGGATGGAAGACACTAATGTAAAAATAAACCTAGAGAGAGAGCTTGAGATTGATATCCAGTAGAAATAACAAAAATGGTAGACCAAAGACCTGTGTTTGGAGGAGAAATGGATTTGCTGAAAAATCAGGAGCAGAAAAATTAACTGGAGGAGACTAGGACTGGAAAAGGAAGCCTAAGGAGCTGGGATGCAATGGCATAATTGTGACTAGGTAGGTACAGAGAATGATAGATACTATGATAAAAGGATAAGGGCTATGATAAGGGCAATCAGGAGCAGGACAGGTACAATGGGGCAAAGAGATCCCACTTGCAAAAGACTCTCCAGCCACTAAAGTACATTCCCTCCTTTCAGAGCCTCTAATGTCATCCAAGATTCCTAAATCTCTCCATGCCTCTGCGGCTGTCAGGAAACATCTGTCCAACTCACTGGCAAACTGCCTCAACCCCCTGAGTGCTGGTATACATAGAGGAACGCAACCTGCTACTGCTGCTGTTGACCCTGTTAGCTGAAGTGGCAGAGATCTGTCCAGCCTCATTTGCTTCAGCAGCTGGGGAAGGGGAGAGAATGAGGCTCCAGAACACAGGACTCTATCCCCGCCTGTGCCAGAGAAAACCAAACTTTCACTGATGGTCATCAGTTGTTCCTCAATTTCTGGGTGCCCATCTGAAAACTGTGGAGATTGACTTGCACACATGCTGAATACATAAAGGTGCAAGCTGAAGTCAGTGGGAGGTTTTACTTGAGCATATGAATCATAGAATCACAGAAAGTTAGGGTTGGAAGGGACCTCAGGTGGTCACATCTTGTCCAACCCCTGCTCAAAGCCGGACCATCCTCAACTGGATCATCCCAGCCAAGGCTTTGTCAAGCCAGGCCTTAAAAATCTCCAAAGATAGCGATTCCACAAGCTCTTTGGGTAACCTTCCCCAGTGCTTTACTACCCTACTAGTGAGATACTTTTCCCTAATATCTAACCTAAACTTCCCTTGCTGCAACTTGAGACCATTGCTCCTTGTTCTGCCATCTGCCCCCACTGAGAACAGTCCAACTCCATCCTCTCACCCTTCAGGTGGCTGAAGGCTGCTGTTAAATCCCCCCTCAGTCTTCTCTCCTCCAGATTAAATAAACCCAGTTCCCTCAGCCTCTCCTCACAAGCCACGTGCCCCAACCCCAGAGCCATTTCCATTGCCCTCTGGCTAGACTCTCTCCAATTTGTCAACTTCCTTTTGGTAGTGGGGTGCTCAAAAGTGGACATGGGATTTCTGAACCATCCTAAATTCCTAAACCATCCCCAGCTGCTGATACATCCTAAATTCAGGACTCTGCACTTACCCTTATTGAATTTCATAGATTTCTTTTGGTCCAATCCTCTAATTTGTTGAGATCTCTCTGAATCCTAGCCCTTCCCTCCAGTGTATCTACTACTCTCCCCACAGCTTGGTGTCATCTGCAGATGTGCTGAGGGTGCACTCCATCCCATGAAAGTTTTATTTAAATGCGACATACTCTGAAAAATCAGCTCCTAGGTTTGTCCGATTAAGACTTCAGTCCTAAATCTCTCTGTGCCTCAGTCCATATCTGAGAAATGGAGATCATACCACCTCAACAATTAGTGATGGTGTGACAATAGTTTTTGCACTTGTGAAAAAAGACTTAGATGTTCTAATAGTGAGGTCCATGGAAAACCCGGAGAGGAAATTAATAATATTCTATCCAGAGCAGCATGAATACTCCCTTATTTCAGGAAATAAGGTGAAGGGTCACACTTTGAACAAGAAAGAGAAAATAAAATACTGAATAGCTGCTCATTAAATGAGCACCATCTATTTTGTGCTCTGTACAAGGCAGGGGGCCCTGTGGAAAAGATAGCATGTGATCATGCAGTTAAAAGCTACAACAGTACACATACACATGGGGCCCAAATTGACATTTCCTCATTGTGAGCGTTTGATTTTGTAACTTTAGTCATGGTCTTTTAACATGGTAGTCTCAAGATCGATTTTTCTGAAGAGTTGGCAAAAAGCCAAAGGGCCTACACAACTTTTAAGAACTTTAGTATGTAATAAACTGTTTGCATACTGAATTGCTTAAGCCTCAATATTGTTTCACCTTTAAAACCAATACAGGAACTGCAAACACTACCATACCAGGCTGGGTCAATATTTAAGTCCCTGTCACCTATAATGAAATGCTATTTTTGTAACTTTTTACAGCCAGTTGCTCTGGAAAGAAAAAAGATATCTCTAGTGTTGTCATTTACCAGGAAGAATATTTTTTCTCTCCTATAGTTGTAGAAACTAAACTGGTCTGCATTATGCAAGATTTGTTATAGAGCTGCTGAAAAAGGGAACTCTGGACATTCCTGATGTATCATCCGAAACGGTTCTTAAAAGTAAAAGCAAACTTAACTCCGCAATTTTTTATTAGGGGTCCTAGCTCAAGGAGCTTCAGTCTACCAGGAAGCCTCTCCCACAAAGTCTGCTCAAATTTACGCAAAATAATCTTGGAACCCACACATTCCATTCATTAAGTACAAGTGAGAGAACAAGTCTTGCTGTCTTTAAGTCAGTGGGAGTTCAGGGTATCCAAGCTCTTGCAGGATTTTGCCCTAAATTTAAACCTACTAAGCCAAAGACTCTCAATGAGGGTGCCAGGGCCCTAAGCAATGATAGCACTCTTAGATGTGCAAACATGATTCACAAGACAAACCCAGAGACTTGAAGTTAACACTTACTAAATGCTGTTAAAATACAGGCACATGTTCAAGCAGTTTAACATGTGTAAGGTGTCCTCATGGCATTGCAAAGTTGTTCCTGTTCAGGCAAGAGTTATCTCCTAACAGGTACTAACTTAAATAGCTTTCACGTTCCAAGGATTTGCAACTGCTGTAAGTGAATCTGTGACAAGGTCCTATTAGACTCTGCAGTGCAAACTGAATGGTCAACAGCACTGAACTGCAGTTTTTAATGAATACATTAGACTGCCAACATTTTTATTAACCTTTCAGAGTGGTGAGTTCAATCCAAAATATTTACGTTTAGCTAACAAACTGAAGCTTCAAGTCTGCTAAAATGCAATAGTAAATGGCTAAATTTGCAGATTAGTTCCCTCAATTTGAAAATGAAGTAGAGGTGTGCGAAACAAGCTGTATTCAATTCAGATTTGGCCCAAATCAGGGGACAGTGATTCTATTCGTTGATTTGGATCACCATCCTGATTTGATTTGGCCGAATCCGAAGATTCAATGCCGATTCAGAGAATCAGTGATTCGGCCATAGACACGGCTTTAAATGGTTTTTTTTTTTTCTTACATACCTCGAGGTACCAGGCACAGCTCATGAATGCTGCAATGGTGGGGTGGATGGACCGCCCCACAGGAGTGCAGGGGGGCAGCCACGTTCTCGGTGGCAGACCCAGAAATGGACCAGAAGTGCTTCTGGCGTGTGCATGTGTCGCACTTCCCTGGCTTGGCAATCGGCCATGGGGGGGGGGACTCCAGGTGCCCTTCCCCGCCCCCCACCAGATCTAGGAGACACCAGTTGCCAAGCCAGGTGTGGGGATAGGGGGATCCCCACATGCTCTGCAGCAGACGCAGAAGTAGGCCAGAAGTGCTTCTGGTGCACTTCCGTGTTCACTGCCGAGCACGCTGGGGACACTCCCATACTCCTGCTCCTCTATCTGGCCCAGCATTGCAAGATTCATGAGCCACCTTGTACCTTGAGGTATGCAGAAAAAACAATTTAAAGCTGTGTCTATGTTCGAATCATTAAATCTCTCTGAATTGATTCAGAGGGTTCCAGTTCGATTTGGATTCAGAGATTCGGCCACCAAATCGGGTCAAATCTCCGTCAAATTGAATCAGCGACCAAAGCTTCACACAACCCTAAAATGAAGCAAATGAGCAATGAACAAAGCCTGCTTTTAAAGCCTGGTTACAAGTTTGCCTAATAACGAGTTAATAACTACATTTGGATTGATCACTGAAAAAATTCTCCAGACCAAAATATATTCTGTTCTGTTACTTTAGTGCATTGAAAGCAATAAGAATTCAGGTAGGTATGCACTGCAGGGTCAAGACCTTAAGAAGTCTAGTAAGTAAAGTTTTTCCCCAGATAGGATCAGGGAGGGGGATATATTCTGAATAAGGAATTAAATTTCAAGTCCATGCAAACAGAGAGAAATGTCAAGAATTTGCAACGTTTTTAGAAAAATGCGTTTCTCAACAGAGAGCAGAACATTAACAGTCTATAACAATGATTTAAAACCCCAGCAATTGCTTATAAACAACAATTGAAAATAGAGCTATCTGCAAAATCTGAACGATGAAAGTTTTATTTTAATAAATACAGCTATTAGTTCTTTATCACAAATACTAACAATTACAAGCTTGCTGAATAAGTATGTATTGCTACCACAAATTACCTGAACAAAGTATTTTATTGTACCAAGTTATAGGTAATATAGGTAATGGCTACTTTAGTCAATCAGGAGCTAGAGGGAGAGAGAGAGAACCTTTGACTCCAAAAATATTGTTTTCTTTTTCTGAATTATACACAAGGCTTCCCTTTATCATACTCAGATAGTAATAAATTGATGGACACCCTCCTCTCCTTTAAGTTCACTTCAAATTTATCCATATAACACTGTATAAAACTAACAGACAATGAATCCTAAGGAATGTCTTCAACATCAAGATGAGCACTAACTAAAATGGATTTAAAAATTATGGGGTTTTTCCCCTTCTTAATTCTGAAAATTCTTGATTCAATATGATGCTCCATTACTGCCGCTGCACGTTACAAAATAGCATTCGCTTTGCTAAGAATAGAGGAAATAAACAGAATCAATTCAAGATTGCAAAATTTTTCAAGATAGCTGTTGAATTCCTGTGTTCTAGTGCACTTCCCTAACCCCAACTAAATAGTCCAAAGAAATCATATAACTGTTTCCATTATCATTTTATATTTTGTTTTCAGAGGTACTGGTTAAACCACAACTCCAGACCAAATCAAAGGTACATGCTGGATGTAGCTGCCCAGCACCTGTGAAAATCAGTCCAATGTTTTCACAGCTATATAAAACAATAATTTTAAAAAGTGTTACGCGAATTAGCAAAGCTTGTCAAACGAATAGCCATGGAATGGTCAGATGTCTCTGTGCAAGGAAGGAAACTGTAGTCAATGCCATGAAGAATCCTGTCCTTATCCTATATTAAATTAACTTTTGCCATACTCAGCTTCTTAGATGAAAGGAAAGAGAGGGCATAATTTCAATAATACTGTGTAAGCAAATAATTCTGTCCCGCACAACCGCAAATATCTGTACTTAGGGGCAGTAAGCACCATTCACGTGGACACTGCTCCTTTAAAAAGACTTTTAATATTAAACAGTCATTTTCATCACTTCTGCCTGAAGAAGCTAACTATTGAGAGCCATACTTCTTATATATTTTATTAAATGTAGGGTGCACTTCACACAAGCACATAATCAGAGAACAGTTTGAAGTACCACACTGGGAAACCTAACTGCAATAGCCCTAACTGACCAAAACAGACTTTACACTAGACACTTTACATACTCTAAATAACTCTTTTCCATTAAATCTTCACTACAGTTACTGGGAAAGGTGTTTTGTTTTGTTTTTTAAGCTACAGTTGATGTAATATATGTTATGTTTCATTCTGTGCTATGAAGCAGCCAAAAAGTGAAACCAAAGGTAAAACCCATAGTCACAGCTACAGTATTATTAACCGTAGTAGACAAAGATATTCAGAGTCAGGTTGTAGAGTCATTGACGTTAGCTGAATTGGATAGCCATGAAAAAAATAAAATTGGGAAAAATGGTTTTTTTTTAACTTCTCAGAATGTCCAATCCAAAACATGGTATTAGAGAATACAAAACATTCAAAATTACCAACATGAATATTCAATAGTGTTTATTTCACTTTTTTAATACCTTAAAACAATATGTGTATGATAACATTTTTGCTAGAGATGGGTGACAACATTCTTCAAGAAAATTGGATTCTACCCTTTTTGTTTAATTATTATGCATAAAAGCAACGTCAACGTTCTTGACAGACAGTATGCTGACTTGCCAAATATCAAATGCTTCTCTCATTTCTTAAATAACCTTCTTTGGAATAAGCTAATTCATTTGAAGTTAAAACTCCAATGTATTGCTATATGAGCTACAGAGTAGCTAGAATGACAACTTACCTGGCTAGACAACCTTCACATATATTCAAGTATAATTTCTACTCTGAAAAGTGATGTTGGGGATGGTCCTAATTTCATAGAATCATAGAAGTCGGGTCAAACGGGACCTTGTAGATCTTCAAGTCCGACCACCCGCCTGGGCAGGAGAAAAACTGGACTCAAATGAGTCCAGCCAGGTAGGCATCAAGCCTCTTTTTAATGATCCCCAGGGTAGGAGCCAGCACCACTTCCCTAGGAAGTTGGTTCCAGCTCCTAGCCGCCCTAACTGTGAAGTAGTTCTTGCGGATGTCTAATCTCAACCTACTCTCTAATAACTTGTGTCCATTGTTCCTTGTCATGCCAGGGGGCGCTAGGGGAAACAGTGTCTCCCCCAAACCCTTCTGGTCCCCCCTAGTCAGTTTATAGACAGTCACCAGGTCCCCCCTCAGCCTTCTCTTGTGAAGGCTGAACAAGTTTAGGTCCCGCAGTCCTTCACTGTAGGGTCTGCCCTGTTGTCCCCGGATCATGCAGGTGGCCTCCTCTGGACCCTCTCAATGTTGTCCACATCCCTCCTGAAATGGGGCGCACAGAACTGGATGTAGTACTCCAGCTGTGGCCTGACCAGTGCCGCATAGAGGGGGAGGATCACCTCCTTGGCCCTGCTTGAGATGCACCTGTGGATGCACAACAAGGTGCGGTTAGCCCTGCCAACCGTGACCTCGCATTGTCGGCCCACGTTCATCTTGGAGTCAATAATGACTCCAAGATCCCTTTCTGCCTCTGTGCTCTCAAGAAGGGAGTTTCCCATCTTATAAGTGTGCTGCTGGTTACTACTGCCCAAGTGCAGCACCTTGCACTTGTCAGTGTTGAAACGCATCCTGTTTTTGCTAGCCCACCCCTGTAACCTATCCAAGTCTTGCTGCAGTCTTTCCCTCCCTACTAGCGTGCTCACCTCACCCCAAATTTTGGTATCATCAGCGAATTTAAACAGGGTGCTTTTCACCCCATCGTCCAAATTGCTGATAAAGAAATTGAACAGTGCGGGCCTGAGGACCGAGCCCTGGGGGACTCCGCTGCCCACTTCTCCCCAGGTCGAATATGACCCGTCCACTACCACCCTCTGAGTGCAATTCTTCAGCCAATCTGCAATCCATCTGACTGTGTAGGTATCAATGCCACAGTCACACAATTTTTTAATGAGGATGGGGTGGGAGACGGTGATTTAAGAATGTGGCTGAACTAGATGACCTCCCGAGATCTCTCCCAACCCTAATTTTCTATGTTTCTATGATCTTTAATTGCTGCCCTGCTCTGTGTGTATTTAGAAATCTACTCCCTTACTTAACTGATAGTGAATAAAATTTTCAAAGGGTCTAATTGACTTAGGAGCCTGCTACCACTCCAGAAGTCAATACAATCAAGCAGTTGTTCCTGTTCCTTCTTACATACCAAAGTTCCACATGACTGTGAACTAAAAAGATACTATTGACCTTGAGGTAGAGGTGTGCATATTACACACACACACACACACACACACACACACTACGGCATTCTGGCCTTCAAACCATTGATGGCAACCAAGAAAGAAAAGGAGAAAACCCATGCTTTGTTTTTTTCATGATGCAAGTTGAACACCAACATGTGACCCTGGTGAGAGATCATTTCTAGAGTCACTTTCTGGAGCAGAGGCTTGCTTTAAATTAAAAAGGGAAATGTGTAGGGACTTGAGGTATCTATGTAAAATCCCACCCCATCCCAAATATTACCATCTTTAAAAATGTTTTGCATAATGTACACTGAAAATGGGATTGTGTCCTCAGGTATGAAAGGAAACAAGTCACAGAAACCCTAACTGTGCTTTGACAAGAAATACCACAGTCTCCTTCCTGTACCTAAAGTAAATACACCAAAAGTCTGGAGAGTCTGGAAAAGCTTTGGGCACAAAATAAGCAACTGGCCTCAAAGTAGAAACAATCTGTAACTGCTGTAGGCCTGTATTTCCCTTCTAGCGAGTACTTGGCTCCCATTACATTTTCTCCCATTACATTTTCTCCTCCTGATTTTCCCTTCCGTTCCTGTCTTAAGAGAGATCCTCACTAATGAGTCTGAAGAATAAGAAATGAATTCAAGTTATTACATTATTCACACATGCCTTTAAGTCCTTTGCATCTACATTTAATTTAAATTGATGCTGTAACTAAACAAACTCAGTTTTACTTAAGGAATTAAATTCTATGGTGTTTGTTTTTTTAAAATCACTCACATAGTGAAGGGAAATTAATTATCTGAATTGCTAAAAAAGTTGTGTACAGATTCAGTCTTCACAGATAACAGGCCAGCCCCCCCCAAAACAAAATTACTACATTGCTTTATCTTCCAAAACTGTGGTAGAAACTTCCCATCTTCCAACGAATACTGCTTCATAATATGACTTCTGGTAGTTGTTGTAATCTGCCTCTCACTAGAGGAGTAAAATGTTCTCTTGATAACACGAGTCATACTTAACTATTACCAAAAATACAACTTGATATAGCATACATGTGTGCGCGCACGCGCACACACACACCCTTCTCCCCCTGTTCCCCGAGATTTATTTAAAAAGCGTGCATTGTGTTACTTAGCATCTTCATTTATTTTAATCTTTTTCACAAACTATCACAGCCCCAAAAAATTAAAGAATACTTGAGATTTTTTCTGTTGGAAACTAAAAAAAAAAATGTACATCAGTAACCACCTTTAAAATAATATACTCAAATTCAAAATTTGATTTAACCAATTAAGACAGCAAATATGGCCATAGTTTTATAGACAGTAAAACTTGTTAATTAAGGCATCATTCCTACAGAGCGATTTCTCACATAGTGAAAAAGGCATTTTAATGAGCTTCACAATTCACACATCTGAATTTCTTGCAAGCCTTGGCATATGCATTTTAAAAATTAATATTGAATCTTTGATTTGGGGCATTTATTTTTAATTGAAATTCTAAGAGTCATATCTCTTCTTGACAGGCAAGCAATAAAATCTACTGTATATCTCCATCTTGTGATCACATCTGCTGTGTCCTTCAGCACTTACTACACATCAAATAGCACCCTGGAAGTTTCAACCAGTCAGAATGCCTGACTACGTAACATCCAGATATTTCTTTACAGGAAAGGTATATCATTCACATTTGCATGTACAACTGAAACAGACCATATCTTTTCTACCCAGTATTGACTGCTCTTGCTAAACAAGTCTTGGTAAGTCTATATAACAATTGCTATCTAACAATCCACAACATAGAGATTAAGAATGTTTTACTTTAGACTTCTGAGAAAATATAATTGAGATTTTTTAAGCACTAGGTTGAAAATCAAAATTTCTAAACTTGCAAAAACAAATGTTACAAAGTATAAATCAGTATTTTGTTAAAAATCAAAGACAATCAGAAGCAAAACAAGAAACGTATCTGCATTACAGAAAACAGCACGCTAGGCTCAAAGATGAAGAATTTTCTGTCTTGACTACTGCCTTAAATGCAAAGAATGTCACTTCTTCAAAAACCTAGTCATTTGGCTAGGCTTTACAGCACCACTTCAAAGGAAATAGTAACTGAGAAGGCTGAATAAACTATGGAAAGTAAATGGAAGAGGAGCCTGAAACAGATTGCATTATTTCAGCATGCATCTGTTGATATAGAAGTTCCTAATTTGCAGTGTTTCCACGTTTAACCATCATGTAACAAAGTTGAGAAAGTAGCTAGTTAATGTGTATATTTTTATCCAGGACCAGGTGTAAAATACTGCCTACTGCCAGCATAGCTATATCATACAGATGTGTGGGGTTGTGCTCCTTGTGCTGGCAGATGCTTCTACTGTTATACAGTTATACTGGCAAAATGGTACATTTATTGATACAGCTAATTTAGGTAAGGGGAGAGGAGAAAGATGCTTATTATACCAGTAAAAAGTACAGCTTTACCTGTTGTGTCTGCTCTAGGAGGATCTGCTGGTATGGTATACTGGAATTATAATGCTGGTCATTCCTGACCAAACTGACTGCCTTCTATGATGAGGTGACTGAATCTGTGGATGCGGGGAAAGCAGTAGAAACACTATACCTTGATTTTAGCAAGGTTTTTGATATGGTCTCCCACTGCATTCTTGCAAGCAAGTTAAGGAAGTATGGGTTAGATGAATGGACTATAAGATGCACAGAAGGCTGGCTGGATCATCAGGCTCAACAGGTAGTGACCAATGGCTCAATGTCTAGGTGGCAGTTGGTATCAAGTGGACTGCCCCAAGGGTTGGTACTAGGACCAGTTTTGTTCAATATCTTCATTCATGATCTGGAAGATGGGATGGAGTATATACCCTTAGCAAATTCATGGATGACATCAAGCTGGAAGGTAGGGCTAGGATTCAGAGTGACCTAGACAAACCAGAGGATTGAACCAAAAGAAATCTCATGCAGTTCAACAATGACAAGTGCAAAGTCCTGCATTTAAGATGGAACAGGCTTGGGACCAACTGACTAAGCATCGGATCTGCAAAAAAAGGCATGGGGGTTACAGAGAACAATAAGCTAGATATGAGTGAAAAGTATGCCCTTGTTCCCAAGAAGACTAACAGCATCCTGGGCTGCCTTAGTAGGAGCACTGGCAGCATATCAAGGGAAGTAATTATTCCCATCTAATATGCACTGCTGAGGCTACATCTGGAGTACTGTGTCCAGTTTCGGGTCCCCCCCAACTACAGAAAAGATGTGGAAAAATTGGAGAGTCCAGAGGAGGCCAACAAAAATGGTTAAGGGCTGGCGCACATGACTTCCGAGGAGAGGCTGAAGGAACTGGGCTTATTTAGTCTGAAGGAGAAAAGAAGGAGATGGGGATTTGACAGCAACCTTTAACTACCCGAAAGGGGGTGCGGGCTCCAAAGAGGATGGAGCTAGCTAAGGGTTGGGCAAAATATGGCCTTGCAGGCCAAATTCAGCCCGTGGAGAGACTCTGTCCCTCGGTCTTGCCTGGCACAGGTGCTGTTAGGTCTGTGGCGCATCCTGCTGCCCAAGTGGGTGCACAGCAGGGCTGGGACAGCCCTGCAGCTCGACTGCATTTCTAAACAGCCCAAGTGGCAGCTGCTTCTGACTGCTGCCACTGCCGGCCCCAGCACTATGGTACTGGCAGGGACCCACGTGCACAGCCCTGACCCCAGCCCACCCTATGCTCACTCCAAACTAGCCAGAACCCATGTGCACAGCCCTGCCCCTGGCCTGCCCCAAACCAGCCCGCCCACATTGAGCTGTGGCAGCAGCCAGGCAGAAGTTGCTGCTTAGCACAGGGGAGAAGCAGTCCCTCCCCTGATGGCTGCTGGACCCTTCTTGCTGCAGCCACCTGGAGCCTGTGCCCAAGCTGCCTTGCACCTCCTCTACACTGTAACTGCTGCCCTGCTGGGCAACAACAGTGGGGAGGAGCTGCAGGGCAGCTCAAGTGTAGGCTGCACCCAGCTGCAGCAAGAAGGGCCCAACAGCAGTGAGGGACTGCTTATCCCCTGCACTGAGTGCAGTTTCTGCCTGGCCACTGCTGCTGCTCAGCATGGGCAGGCGATCCAGAGAAGGCACGGGGTGTGCCGGGGTCAGGGCAGTGCACACTGGTTCCAGTGCCTCCAGCTCTAGAACACCGAATACATGTGACACTGAGGCTGCTGAAGCGTCCTAATTAGCCCACTCCAGCAGACTTGATTACTCGAGTCTGCTCTGACGTGTTTTAATTAGAACATGTTGCAGCAGGCATGTGTATAAGTGCCCTTAGGTATCAAGTGCAACTTAGGCACAATTCAGGTGCTTAAGTCCCCTGAGGATCTTGATCCAGTAAGCGTGCCTGACATGCACCAACCCTCAATTATGAATATCACTTTTTGAATGTATAATGGATGACCCAGCAACAGGCTAAACTCCTACCATCAACCCCAAAAGATCACGCTGCAAACTGGAGACCTAAATTCTTATTTATTTTCATAGCAATGATAGCAAATTAAATCTAAAGGCACTCATGCCAACCTACTCGGACATCACAAAATCAGATAATTCAATAACTGAACCTTATCGATCCAAACTGTAAATTAATTTTAAAAGTTTCAGTTACAGAATTATAAAAATATACATTAACTGTACTGCTGCAGAGTAGTAATACAAGCTTATAGTGCACGTCATGATTCAGATATTGACATAATCTCTTTAAACAAAGACCTGGTTACTTTAACTCAGCACCTCAGCTTTTTATTGAAGAACAATTCTCATCACCATCCTGTTACATTATTTTCTAACCAAATACAAATAACTTTCCTCAAAAAACGAATGTGTCAGCAACACAGCAAAACAGGAAAAAAAAGTAATACACGTTCAAAATTTTCCTCTCTTCCCATATGGGATAAGGTCCAGGTTAGGGAGTTGTCTTGTGGTTATGCTGGGGTTGACTGTAGTTTTGCAAATAGGTTAGACAATGGATTTGTATAGGATGGCTTGGACAGGGATGATCCTACCTTTATGCGGGGGGGGGTTGGACTAGATTCTATGATAAGTTGAAAAATACAGACTTAAAAGCAATGAGAGTAATTTGCAAAACTTGAAATCTCTTATATCATTTCCAGCCACTACATACTACATATAAATCCATCAAATGATTCTACTTTTGGGAGTCTTTTTGATTTTGGCAGGGTTGGGGATTGGTTGCATGCACATGCAAGTGCATATGAGAAAATGTATCTAATATTAAACTTTTGTATAACTGATGATGTAATCCAGAAAAATCCTTCCTAATAATCTCCTGGTTCATCTAAAAACATCCATTCTAAAAGGATGATTAGTTTTCCCCTCTCATAAAACAGCAGCTGGTTTCAAACTCCATTAACATGACCTTAATTTATATGAAATTCTAGCTGAAATCCAGAAGAAACTGGCTTCTACAATTCCTATAGTTCAGTATCAATTTCTATCTTGCAGATATTTAAGAAGTATATCCAATGCCTAATTTAGCAACATTTTCTTTGTCCCTTGGGATTTCTCAAGAACACTTGCAAGCAAAACCATTTTGTGCAGATTGCAAGTATTACTGTTAATTTGGTTTTAGGTTTCTTAAATGGCATTTTGTAACTTAGATGCAATAAAAATTAACAAACGTCCAAAACTCTCTTTTAAAGACAGTATTCCTAACTTTAAAAGTAAAATGAGTGGGTTATAGACTAGCTCTTTATAAAACTCAAACTGTGGTGTAGAAATCAAACACAGTCAGATCCATGGCTGGATCATAGTGGCTGTTGACCAATGCATGCCTTTTTTTTTTCTCTTTTTTTTTTAAAGAAAAGTTTCCAACAGTTCATTTCCAGCACTTTTTCCAGCAATGAGATTGGCTGGCCTGTCCCCAGAAAAAAAGCAGCAGATGGAAGCAAGACTCTCTTTGATCTACTCTTCACTCCTCCTGTTGTAAGTTATTTCTTTTCCAAATTTCATATCTTGGTGCAAACTCCAGCTTCTTACTTCCTTTGGTAATTTAATTCCCTCTCAGTGGTGGCTATTGTCACAGAAGTGCTTTGCTATGGCTCTTCTGGATATGTGAGCTCTCTTCTTTCTAAATCACCTGCCTTCTGCGAAGCCCCCAGTGTAAATACTCCAACCTAAACAATCCTGCACACAGTGAAGTGGATGGGTCTTCACCATGCATCTGCTACTCTGGGCTGTCTGCCCAATGCTTATGTTTCTACCATATAATAAGTGAAAGCTAATTTACCTCTCATTCTTTAAGGGCTAAACTGCCACAGAGCAGTTTCAACTTACCCCAAAGTAGGAGTGTGCACATGAAGTTACTGTGGAGGAGCAACTGATTTTTGGCAATTCCCTGTCTCTTTTGCCCCATGATAAATTGTTCATACGTTGGCTCGTATCTTCTATCACAACAACTAGCTTTCTTTCATCCCCAGACAGCCACATTCATATGTGACTCTTCTAATCACTCACATTTCTAACCTCATTCCCCTTGGTAGCAATGGTGATTCTCAGTCTGCTTTAGAAGCTAGTAAAGTACTGCCTTCTTCCGCTCTTCCCTGGCAGGCTTCTGTGGCTGTGATTCGTTAATTGAGAGGCATCTTCAACTCAACAGCAAATCCTTCTCACTGCTTCTCTCAGTGTCCATCTCTCTCTCCTTGTAGGTTTGATGCTAGAGACCTCGACTTCACTGTATGTTTCCTACATCTGACAGGCCTTGACTTTAGTGCCTGCGTTTGGTGCATCAGAAATCTGAGATTAACACACCAGTGCAGCTATACTGGGACTGGAATACAGAACATGCACATGGGGCCATGGACAACTTACTGGATCACTGCCTTACTACTGGTGATTTCTCAGAATACAATAATCTCTTTCCTGGATTTCATTAATACAGAACACGTGGATTACATCCATTTTCTCTATCAGAAGTCTCCCAACTTTTTCAAGCAGAGGGCTGGCATGACCCAGCTCAGTCTGAGGTCAAGTGGTGCTAGGACTCAGGCATCACTGCTTCTTCCATCCACCCCAGCTGCAGCTCAGGAGACCCCTCTCACTGCCTAAATGCTGCCAAAGTCTCCCAGCTCCATAAGCCAGATTCAGCCGATGGGCCATAGGTTGCTGACCCTTTATCTATGTTAATCAATGCTGTTTGCCAATCTGCTGATCAGCAGATCGTGGACTCTTGTGGCAGTTCAATTTGGCTTTCCATCATTGATTTCTCTTAAAGAGTAATTTTTCATGTACTTTATATTGCATACTTTTTTTTTTTTTTAACAGTCCTGTTTATATTAAACAGACGATTATAAACTGCACACAGGCAATTCTTTAATGCACATTCACTCAAAAATATACATAAATCATATCTAATTGAAACATCTACAAAAGGATATTTTAAAATATTATTGTCAACATGTGAGAGAAGGATTTTTGTGGGTGATATTTTTATTGGTCCAATTGCCTGATCCAGTACTTTCAACATGCTTTCAGACTAGAGTCACGCTCTATTTAGGTCTCCTTCTAGTTACTTTGGCATTTTTTTTCTTAGGAACTGCTCCCTTAGTCCATACTTGTTCTGTCACTCCATCTATTCTTCTCCATCCCTTTTCATGGTATTGCTTATTTTCATAGCCATATAGGAAGGAATTATAGATGGAGCCAGCAAGCAGCTCTTTCAGGGTGCTTCAGTGAGCTCTTAAACAGGAAGTAATTTAAGAGTCATGAATCAATTAAGACCCTCTAAGAACCATAATGCCACTGCTGTATGTGTGGCTGATAGTAACAGATCACCCTTATTTCATGAGCTCATTGTGGCAGCTCATTCACATCCAACTTCATCATCCTTCTCCTCACGTTGATGTGATCAGCCACAGAATGCTTCAAGTCAATCTAAGTTAAGTGGATTTACATGTACTATGGAAGTACACCATTGATTGCACTGGTACTGTTTTCTGTTATATGCAGTTCAGTGAAGCATTAATAGGCACATGTCGGTGGTACATAAGGGGTATGCATCAGGATCTGGGGGAACATCTGTTCGTCAGAGCGCCCCAAAGAACGACAAGGTCCAATGGACCATTTTAGGCTGGACGTAAGGAAAAACTTCTTTACTGCCCGAGCCCCCAAGGCCTGGAATGGACTCCTTCCAGAGGTGGTACAAGCACCTAACTCTGGACTCGTTTAAGAATCGTTTGGACACTTACCTTGCTGGGATCCTTTGACCCTGACTGACTTCCTGCCCCTGGGGCAGGGGGCTGGACTCGATGATCTTCCAAGGTCCCTTCCAGCCCTAATGTCTATGAAATCTATGAAATCCTAGGGAAAATCCTAGAAAAGTCCATCAAGGAGTCTATGTGCGATAAGCTTGCAGAAGCTAAGATTCCGAATGACAGCCAGTGGGGCTGTCGCAGGCACGTCTTGCTTTACCAACTCTCAACTCCTCCTATAACCAGGAAACTCACCACCTGGAGACAAGACAGCAGGTTGACATTGTATATCATTGGCTTCCAAAAGGCCTTTGATCTAGTATCCTACCATGTCCTCACGAGAAAAATGGAGGATTGTGGGCTTAACTCTGAGACAGGCAGGTGGGTGAGAAACTGGCTGCAGGATAGGACCCAGAGTAGATCTGTGTCATCCTGGCGAGAAGTGGGCAGCAGTGTCCCGCAGGGTCAGTGCTCGGTCCGCTACTTTTCAACCTCTTTATTAACAATTTGGATGTGGGGGTGAAGACCTCACTGGCCACGTTCGTGGACAACACGAAGTTATGGGGAAGCATGATCATGCTTAAAGACAGACTACACATACAGGTGGACTTAGGCAGGATAGCAAGTTGGGCAGATTGGAATTTGATGAAGTTCAACGTTGAGAAATATAAAGTGCTCCACCTCAGGACGAGCAACCCCAACAAACCTACAGGCTTGGCGGCACCAAACTGACTAGCACCATGAATGAAAGGGACCTGGGGGTAATAACAGACCACAGTATGAATATAAGCCAGCAGTACGATGCTGTAGCCAGTGGGGCAAATAATACTCTGGTGTGTATCAATCGATGCATCTCCAGCAAAACCAAGGTGATTCTTCCACTCTACTCAGCACTGGTGAGACCACAGCTGGAGTACTGCATCCAGTTCTGGGCACCACACTTTAACAAGGATGTGGACAAGCTTGAGACAGTCCAAAGAAGAGCCACCTGTATGATCAGAGTCTTAAAAGGCAAGCCATACAAGGAAAGGCTGAGGGATCTGGGAGCCTTCAGCCTGAGGAAAAGGCTGAAAGGGGACTTAGTAGCAGCTTACCGCTACACTAAGGGATACATCAAGGGATCGGTGAGCAATTGTTCACCAGGGCACCCCAGGGGAAAACCAGGAGTAATGGCCACAAACTCCTGGAAGATGGATTCAGGCTCAACATTAGGAAAAACTTCTTCAGAGTCAGGGTGTCCAGATTGTGGAATAAGCTCCCTGCAGAGGGGGTGCAACCACCTACCCTGGAAATCTTCAAAAGACTAGACAGTCACCTTGCTGGGGTCACGTGACCCCCAGCTGTCTTTCCTGCTTGGTGCAGGGGGCTGGCCCCGATGATCTTCCACAGTCCCTTCCGGCCTTACAATCTACAAGTCTATGCATAATTTTGCACCAAGTGTCCTCATTCATGGGAGCAGATACGGTACTTACACATACAAGACACAGAAGAATATAAATCTGGCTCGAGAATAACAAACTGCCCCTGAAGTGCATCAAAACTCATGAAATCTGAATGCATTCAGAAATGAAAATGCAGCAGAACTCATGAATTCTGCTCAACTTCTTCCTTAGGACTTCCTAAAAACTGTATTTACCAGCTATATGCTCATTGTTGGTGCCCTTCTAATTTCCGTCCCTGAAAGCCGATTCTCTCACTTTGTTCTGTTCTCCTTGGCAGCCTTTCAAGTAGAGGATACATAACCTTAGGTATAACGTTTATTTTCTTCAATTGACAACTACATTCTTGCCTAGGGTAACTATTTTTCCTACTTTATTTAATCTGGATCCTGCTATTGCCTGAATAAAAACCTTATTGACTGTAAACAAATTATCACTTCAGGACTCAAAATAATAACCTCTTATTGGATTACTTTTGCCTCAAGGATCAAACTTATTTTGCTGTTAAAAAGTCAAGGGTCATGGTTCTCCACTTCAGATGGAGGTCAAGTAAACACATGGAGGTCTACTGACACGTCTGACTTGCTTTCTCCTAATTACAAAAAAGGGAAGACTTTAGAAAGATTTCCATGGCATTATTTATTTATTTGATGTATATGCCACTCTTCCCAATAGAGGGTCATGGCTGTTTACAACAGGAACAGAGTAACTTATAAAACATGAAAAATGCTTACAGAACAGGAGAAAGTTAAGTTGTATGCAACTTATTTTGAAAATTGATTTAACTTTCATTGTTCCATAAAGCCTTCAATTTTTTGCACACCCATTTTAGAATTCTAAATGTTGCTACTTGGTTACTAAAGACTAAAAATGAAATCAAGGAGTTTCATTCTCTTGTCCTATCATGGCCCCATATGCTGGCACGAAGGCAGCATGGAAAAAGCAGCCACTGGACTCAGATATAGAGAGGATAAGATTTCACAGACATTAGGGCTGGAAGGGACCTCAGAAGATCATCAAGTCCAGCCTGCCACCCGAAGAGCAGGAAGTCATAGGAACCCAGCAAGAAAAGCATCCAATTTACTCTTGAAGGTGTTCAATGTAGGTGCTTGAACCACCTCCGATGGCAGGCTGTTCCAGACCTTGGGGGCTCAGACAGTATAAGACCCCAACTCAGAGCAGCGTGGGTAGTACAATGAATGAAGCAGAGAACAGTAGGAAGCCAAACCATGGTCTTGGGCTTAATGGAATTTAATGCTGTCCTAGAGACCTGGATTCTATCATGGCATCTTTCACAAAATCCCCTAGCTAAGAAGAGGCACAACTCTTTGTAGTTTCATAGGTTCTCTTACAACCAAACATCTCTTTTTTCTGATTTTCAAGACAAGACCATAAGAAATGCACAATGGCTTACGACCAACAGTCAATTTAGCCCAGCATCCTGTTTAAAAAAGTGACATGAGTGAATGCCTTAGAGAAAGAGCATACAAAGAGGGCATGACTAGGGTAGGGATGGGCAAAATACAGTCTGCAGGTCACATCCAGATCACCAACTGATTGGATCCAGCCTGTGGGTGGGTGCCCGCCACTGAGTGCATCTGACCTGCGGTTGCCCCTGTTGCACTCCTCATGCCGTATGGGACCAAACTCTACCCACTCCCATCCAGGGCAGCCCACGCCCGCCAATGGCCCTAGCCATGGCCAGCACACAGCTTACCAGCAGAGCTGTTCCCAGTGCAGCTGCAGCCATCAAGGTATTGCTCAGCTCCCCCAGTCTCCAGTGACTGCCCCCACTGCCCTTTGCTGAGCTGCTCTGGGCAGCAGGCATTATACACCCAGCCAGGCATTATACACCCAGCCAGGTGAGGAGGAAGCTGCAGCTAGGCAGCTCCTACCCCAGCACATGGAACTTCAGCTCCAGCTTCAGGCCACCTTCTACCACTCTGCCTGCCTGGCGCAATGAGCAGCCACCTGCAGGTAGCTGAGTGAGTGGAGGGCAGCTGGTATCCTCACAGCTGCTGCCCTTCCCCACGCCATTTGCTGCCCCAAATTATGCAGAGGGAGCAGGAAGAGAGGGACTGCTGGAGGGAGCCAAGCAGTACCCTGGAGGCTGCAGCAGCAGCTCTGTGTGCATTGCCTGGGGGTACAGGGCAGGTGCAGGCAGGAGTGTGGCACAGGCTGCCCCACATGGGGCTTGGCCCATACGTAGCGCTTCAGGGGCTGGATTGGAAGGAGAAGGGGAGGGGGTCAGAACGCATCTATACCACCTGGCCAAGCTCTGCTGTACTGCCCCCTGCCTTCTCTTCCTCCCCCCACCCCTTGCCAGTTCCTCAGACCTAGCATGCACACCCCCCACCCCCTTCACACACACACAATACATGAATAAAACTTTATTTTGAGCTATTATGCAATCACCTCTATATTCACTACTCAGAAAAGCAAATCAAGACAACAAATATTTTATGAAAGAAAATTAAAATATGGTAGATGTTTGATTTTTATTATAGGATTTGTTTTTTTTATCTATAATTTGTTAAAATGATATCTTTAAAACATCCAAGAACTTGTCTAGAAACTTTGTGAACCTGGCTATACCATCTGCCTCTACAACCTCCTGCAGTAATGAGTTTCACAAGGTAACTATGTGCTGAGTAAGAACGTAATTTCTCTCATTAGCTTTGAACCTGCTTCTCGCTAATTTCAGTGGGTGTCCCCTCGTTCTCATGCACTGGGACTCAATGAATAAGAGTTAATAGTTCCCCAATTCTCTTAATTGTTCCCTAGTCTCGTTGTCCACATAATTTGTGATACTGGACTTGACCTTACAGCAAGGTCAAGGCAACCGCCCATGTGGTTGTACTCATTGAACAGTAAAAGCAAAGGAGCTTCCCCCTTTCACTGAAAAGCAATCTCATCCTTTGTATTTACAGTGAGGTAAAAGTGGGCACACAGATGGTTACCATGGAGTGCCTGCAGACTGTAAATTCACAACTGCTTGTCTTACCTATTGCAAATTGTCTGTATTATCAGAGCAGAAAATGTTTATTCAAATATGCATGACAACACTTCTGATGAAATTTATAAATGCAAAGGCATATACACACAAAGATAGAACAATCTAAAGTCAAAAGATCATGTGTGCGTGTATGTACATGCATGCACTCACATGCGTGTGTGTAAAATATTTAAGGAAGTCCATTTGAGGTCTCCACAAAGATTAAGATATACCAAAAAAGAAAAACGTAACACAGCAGGAACTAGTTAAAAAGCCTTTATCATTCACTGTAAAAAAACAGAGAGTATGTCAAAGCCAAACACCACAGTAAAATTTACATTTAGCTGTTTATATCAATCTCATTTTCTCTATTAACAGAAGAAAAAAAATGTGTACCATTATATCCTAAAAGATCATTTCTCTCTATGATTACCTTAAACTTATCAGGAGACAGCACTGAGGTGTAAGGGGCTGATAAGTTCTTATTTTAGCATTAATAGCCTTTTTTCCCTGAAAATCTGTAACGTCCAGAAAAATAGAAAGCTTTATCATCAATATTAGAAACTACCTTTGTTTCTATTTTCTGTATCTATTATTGAAGTGAATGTTATTATAACCAGGGTACAATACAGAGCTCAATTAGAAATTGAGATCGATAAAGAAGATCTAGAAAGTATGAGAAAGGTTTTAGCAATTTGCAATGATGGCTCAAATTTCTTCCCTAGCATAGTTTCCAATAATAGTGAACACTTAATGCAAAAATCCAGGCCATCAAGGCCTATTATTCTGATGTTACAAGATTTAATTTGGTTTTCAAATATCTCCAATTTCCTGGGAAGCACAGTATTATCTCTTATCAATAAAACCTACCAGGGATTTAGGGCTGTTAGCTGCAGTTTGTAAGTAATTGGTGCTATCTTCCAACTCCCTTCTAGAAAAGTTTCCCCCTCCCTTTAAGGGGAAAAAAAAAAAAAAAAAGAGTCTATGAAATGCAACTTAGAACAAAGTAAATCAAAATGGGTGAATAAGATACAAACACAGGAAAAAAATTAATCCAGTCTGGAGAAGGAATCTACTACCACAGCTGAAGATTTCAACAATGAGGTAACAAGGGAATCTGTCATTCATAGGCACAGTAAAAGTAGAAATGGCATTTCTCAATATGCAATGCACCTGTCTTCAAAAACAAAGAAACACAGTATCTAGGATTAAACTGAATCCCAGGGCATTAGAACTGATATCTTGTACCCCTCAGAAACATCACACTTAAAATATAAATTAAACGTTTGCAAATAAGATTAATATAATTATTCCAGTTCATATATGCATCTCTTCAAAGGTAGATTGTTTGTAATTCTACACAAACGAATTCAGTGCTACAAGGTAAAAGTTGACAAAAGCTGCTAAGTATTAGGTGAAAGATTCAAAACTTTAAGAGATTTCCTTTTAAAGAATTAAATACAAGAACGCAATGTCAAAAGCAGAGAGGCACAACTACCAGGCTCTGCATGCTGAGTGGCAGCAATGGCAACAGGGTTTTGGCTGGCCGTTCTTGTGCTCCTCTAAGTAGATCCCCCGGGCGAGTGCTCTGGTAGCCCAACACTCATTAAGCTACTGGTCAAAGATGTGCCCCTTTATAATGGCACTTCGTTGTGTTGCTGGCTTCAAGAACAAAGCAGTAGGAAACAGCCAGAGCTCCCACTCATCCATTTCCCAGGTAAAATCTTTACTTGCCCCCAGGAAGAGCCAAATTTTCCACACCCAAAACAAGAGCTTTGCTTCAAATTCTTTAAAAAAAAAATCTTGAAGCGGGCTTTGAATCATATTTTTTCTTTAGAAAAAAACTGAAATAAAATCTACAATTATGAACTATAAAGAATTCAAATATCTATCAAAGTGTAAACTGCAATGGATGGAAGGTAAAATAATCTACTTCGACAGTCATACAAAAATGTTGGCCTAGCAGAGTTGACTCATTATTTCATCAGTAAAAAATGGCTGAATGAAAAATAAAAAGTTGAACGGCTATAATGTTTATAGAGCATTTCTAAGAAAACAAGATCTGTATGTTTTAACAGCTATTTGAACACCAAGATTTTTCTTTTATGTTGCCTATCCATTAAGCTCCACTAGTGACAGAAATATTGGAAGCACTAACAATTTTTATATCTTTGACTATTTTCTGTGACACAAAGTAACCAAAGCAGGGCATAGCAAAGAATAATGTTCATCCTCCAATCATCTGGCCAGTAGTCCAGATTGCTAATCAAGAACTGTTCCCCAAAATGATAGTACGGTAGAGATCTTTTTCAAACCTGATTGGAGTCACTGCTGTGATTTCCACCATAAAATATATATCAACTAGATAAGTATAGTTTATCGGGATTTTATTGTTATAAAAATTACTAATGAGCAGGTGTGAAGAAAGTGTAAAAAATATATTTTTCTTCTGCGATACATAGCAGAAAACAAACTACAGCAATAGCTCCTTCTGCTACAGGTAGAATTATTGAGTACTATAAATACTGGGAAGCTACACAGAAAATATGTTAGACTTCTCTTTTCAGAAGAAAAACCATTAAGCAATTCCCCCTAAAACACATCTTCCCTAAGTCTGTTTAATTTTTCTGTACAATTTATTCTAACAGCAAAAGGAAAGTGATCTGATTACTGCTACGCAGAAGCTCAGGCCTATCACCCTTAGGAGATGCCTTAAATAAAAATGTTCCCTTGAATCTGATTTTTTGATTTCAATATCTGAACATGACATTCAATGTATGGTATTTAAGGTAACATATAGACAGTGAATGTTCTCCCTGAAAATTCAAGGGTTCATTTCCTGTAACACTAGAAATGTACAGGAAAAAACCAAAGAAAGATACGATAAAGTAAAGGCAATATTGTGAAAATAGTAATTCTAACTTTTCTTACATAAATGTGAAGTTTACAGTGATTCATTGTTTAATTGAAAGACATTTGAGTGCAGCCTAATCAATTCAATAATTTGCTCAGGGGAAATAAAAATG
>NW_017728911.1:3263997-3268466 GCF_001723895.1 Crocodylus porosus | reverse complement strand
ACCCCCTAGTCTCAGCAATGCCCCGTCCCCCATCACTTACCTGTTTCTCCCTTTTGACCACTGGTCTGGGCTCGCTGGCTGTTGCTGGGCCTGGTAGTTCATCGTCTCCTCCGCCCTCATCTTCCCCCTCCCCCGACGAGCCTAGTTTAGAGCCTAGTATCAAATCCTTTCAGACACTAAACTATATTTTCTTTCAATAGGAACTAATCCACCCTGACAAATTCACTTGTCAAGCAACTCAACCTGAGAATTTGCTGGAATGCATTGTTCTCTTCTAAAACTGCTCACACAAAACAGTATCCCAATGCAATATTAGTAATTTTGGATCGAGATAGGTATTTCCACAATATATTCATATTTTTTGAAGGAATACACTAAAGTGGGTGGAAAGAAGAGGAAAGCTAGGCTGTGAAATTGAAAAAGAATGCAGAATTCTACTTTTTCCCAGACACATTTTAGTTCTCCCTGCTACATACAAATTGCCCAAGGCATGCATCCATTAAAGACATGTGCACAAACACAGCTGTGACAAATTTCAATTTGTGAACACTCTTTAAAAATGTTTCGGTGAATTTATAATCACTGATGCAAAATTGTCTTCTACGGTTTTTAAGGTTTTATTTTTTCTTCCTGGCATTGAACAGCCACACTTGTTTAATGGCTTCCACATAAAACTTATTACTACTTATTATTATATGTGTTCAGCTGGGCTTCCTTTAAGATTGTCCAGCACCTGCTTTAGAAAACATCACTTGATGATGACTCCACCAGCCAGTTACTGTCGTGTTTCCAAATTTCCAGTTTGGGGGAAAACTGTTAAATGGATAGTTGTCTGACAGCCCCAGGAACATCTGGGTTCCATCACTTTCCTGGACCTACCACTGGTTTCCAGGTGGCAGAGGTCACTAGGACTGTTTTGTACCAGCTCCACTAGATGAGAAGTCTGTGACCCTTTCTTTCAGATTTGAATCTGGCCACCATTATCCATGCTTTTGTAACCTGAAGGCAAGACTATTGTAATGTGCTCTATGTAAGGCTGTCCTTGAAAAACATTTGAAAGCTGAAGGGGGTGCAAGACACGGCAACCTGCCTCCTGATGGGGATGGGCTGCCTGGAGCACATAATTCTAGCATTCCAGAGTCTGCACTAGCTCCTGATAGCTTTCTGGGTGCAATTCAAGGTGCTTGTTTTGACCTATAAGGCTCTCAAGGGTCTGGTCCCTTTGACACCAAAGAGACCACCTCACTGTAATTCCTAAGTTTAGTCAGGAGCAACACCTTTCAAGTACCATCAGTATTTCAAGTCCACTGGGTGAAAACGTGTGTAAGGCTGTAGTGAGCATCCTTTGGGTGCTCACTACAGCCAGGGCCTGGATATCTTCTGGAAGATAAGACCTTCCCATTTGGGGAGGAATGAAGCTGTTCTGTTCTCTTTGGTTTTGCAAGTCATTCTGTCCTCTTATTGTAAGCTGCCGCAAGCCTTTGCTGAGAACAGTGGCACAAGGTAAAAAGAATCTTTCTAATAAACGGAAAAGCTGATGGTCATCTATGACACCTTCCTATTCTACTCATACACGTGAGTATCTCTTTCACTAAAACTCCTGTAAAATTTGAATGCTCTTCTGTCCCAACAACTAATACTGGACCAATTATTGCAACATTGTTTTTTCAAGTTTTGCAGTACCTACAGTACCTACCACCTTTAGTATACATTCAGTGCAGATGCTAAAATTATGTTCTTGGCTTATACCATATCCCCCTCTGGATTCTTCTCCTAGCTCCCAAATGCCTACTGTATGAAGTTTAAATTTCCTGACTTTTCTTGCATGGCTCTAACTCCCAGCTCTCTCTCTACTCTAGAGTCCTTTAACACTTAAGGGAGGCACTGGGAGGAATGAAGTTTCCCCACTTGTCCCTTCTTCCCCCTTCTTAGCTTCCTAATGCATCCTCTCTTCTCTATTTTGAAGAGTATAAGAAAAAAATTCAGAGCAACATTAATTTCGTTTTGTATCTGGGAAGGAGTAAGATATTTTTAATGCTTAAAGATAAGGTCATCAATACTTTACGTAAAATGAATTTTATCTATCAATTCTCTACATTTACCCAAAGGTTCCGTTAACAGGCTTAACAGTTAAAATAAAGATCTTGGACTTCCTACACAGAAGCACTTACTCTCTTTATAGTTGGGAAAGGGTCTTCATTAAGAGTCACCAACAAAAACACAATTTCCACTTCATATTCCTAACTCAGAAAAATAATGCCATTTTATGGAAACCCAGTAAATAAAGGGCGATGATGACTCACTGAATAGCCACAATGAAATGTTAGTGGAAAAACCGAGCATTTGCATCAGTACAGCCTCCATTTGAAGAACAATACTGTACTAGGAAAGAAGCTGGTCGGTCCAGGAAAAAAAATGCAGACAAAAAAATGAAGCACAAGGAACTTAAATACTCGAAGCTCAATTTTCTGAGTGCATCTCTAGTCAGTTTAAATCTCTATAATGACAGAAGAAGGTTGATTAAGTGGGATCAGAGGACCATTGCCTAGGAAAAGCTGAGATTTTTTTTTCTAGAGGAAAATGATACAATGATCAAATTACAGTTACTCCGACCAATCAACAGTTATTTGCCAGATTACAAGTAATAGAGAAATGCAATTGCTCTCCACAGTGACCTTTTAAGATAGGAGGACTTTGAAGTAATGGAAATAGCCTTACAGCTAAAATAAAACCAAAGCACCACTTTTCAAACTATATACTACAAACTACTTAATAGTTTTTGTCTAATTCCCTTGATAGAAATCAGATGGTCTTGGTGTCAAGCCTATAACAGCTGATTAGCACTAAAAGACTAAATTTCTGGAATACATTAAAGTTGTGACATCCAAATAAAAGAAAGGAAATACATATCAAATCAAAAAAAGCATATGTCCTGCTGCACACAGTTGTTTCAGTGGCACAAAGCACCAAAAGAAGCAGCACAATCAATAGGTCAAGCCAATAGTGCAACAACCTTAACTTTTAAATTTTGTTGCTTTCCTTAGGTTATGTTGCAGACTTGCCTTGCTTTCTATTACTACCCCCAAAAAATAGAAGCCCCAAGACAATTCTGTAAAATATGTTATAAACTTTTAACCAGCAAAGCACAATACATACAAGATATTTCTTCTGGCAGGAAGTAATGCAATGCAGGGATACATTAGTGCAATGCTCCATATGGGATAATTAACTCTGAAAAAGCAGAATATTAGCCTAGGGAAACACCAGCCTGGTACAGCTATGCTGTTTTCAGCACCCAGGGTAGCTCACTGAGAACCACTGTATTATCTCATATACATCACATACCTTTCCCCCAAAATCAGCCCTCTAAACACCAGAGTGCATCTTAAAAGGGGAAGCTGATTTCTGTTCTTTGCTGGAACAGAAGCATGGAGACACTGCTGCAAGATGGCTGCCAGATTTGCTCTAAAGCAGCAAGCAGGAGGAGTGGAGTCCAGTGTTAACAACCCTTTCAGAGCTGTTCTTAAATTGGTAACAGTTTTCAGCAGTGGACAAATTCAACACAGTCACAGAACTACCAAGCTTTTTCCATAAAAAACTGCTTAAACAGTTGTTCGAGCATTTTGCACCACTAAAATGGCATATTCCTCACTATAAATGTAATGCTTAGACATTGACTGAAGAATGTACTGGCCAAATGCTTCTTGGTCTGTGTCTGCAATGCTAATTTTTACAGTCAGTTCTGCAGAAAGTGTATAACAACCACCAAGGGGATGATCATGTAGCTTATCCTACCACTAGGGTTATGCGAAGCTTCAGTCCCCAATTTGATTTGGCGGAGATTCGGCCCAATTTGGTGGCCAAATCTCCAAATCCAAATCAAATCAGGAGACCCTTTAATCTCTCTGAATCAAATCGGAACCCTCCAAATCAATTTGGAGAGATTCAGAAAGATCTGGCAATTCAGACATAGACAAAGCTTTAAATGTTTTTTCGACATATCTCTAGGTAGCAGGGGCTCATGAGTGCTGCAATGCTGGGGTGTATGGAGCATCCCACAGAAGCATGGGGGCTCCCCAGCGCACTCGGCAGCAGACCCTGAAGCGGACCAAAAGCACTTCCAGGTCTGCCAGGGAGCACATTGGGGGACCCCCCCCCGCATCCCTCTGGCTTGGTGACTGGTTCCTCCTCGGTCTGGGGGGGGCGGGTGTCCCCCCACAGCCGATCACCAAGCCAGGAGGATGCAGGGGGCCCCCCAGCATGCTCTCCAGCAGACCAGAAGTGGACTGGAAGTACTTCTGGTCCACTTCCTGATTCACTGCTGAGCACATGGGGGGGGCCCCCCTGAGCTCCTGTGGGATGCTCCATCCACCGCAGCATGCTCTCCAGCAGACCAGAAGTGGACTGGAAGTACTTCTGGTCCACTTCCTGATTCACTGCTGAGCACATGGGGGGGGCCCCCCTGAGCT
>NW_017728911.1:3262832-3263897 GCF_001723895.1 Crocodylus porosus | reverse complement strand
CTCCAGCAGACCAGAAGTGGACTGGAAGTACTTCTGGTCCACTTCCTGATTCACTGCTGAGCACATGGGGGGGGCCCCCCTGAGCTCCTGTGGGACGCTCCATCCACCGCAGCATGACAGCGTTCACAAGCCACGCCTGGTACCTCGAGGTATGTAGAAAAAAGATTTAAAGCGGTGCCTGTGGCCGAATCGCCGATTCTTCAAATCAGCGCTGAATCTTCAGATTTGGCTTCACCCTAATCAAAACAGGGAAAGTGATCTGAATCAATTAATCGAACCACTGCCCCCAATTCAGACCAAATCCAATACAGCCCATTTCGCACACCCCTACCAGCCATCTTTCTATTTACACTCTCAGTTATACAGCTAGTGAGTTTCACTTGAAAAAGACAAGGGAAGAGGTTGACTCGTTTCATTTCTAATTGACTGATGATGGCTCACATGCTAACAGAATGATTCCCCATACTAATATAACGATATCTTTATTCAAAACTGTCCACTTTGTAGAGCTCCAATTGTCATTGCTTTGGGCCAAATACAGACAATGACTTCTAAAAAATTTAATCTATTTTAAGTCATTTAACAACTCTCACAGACAGTGTAATAGGAAGATGGGAGAAGGCATAAAAAGAAGGATAAAAATGAAAGTTTATGTATATCAAGAATGATATTTTTCTCCACCTAAATGATCTCATCTAAACAGCTGATGAATAATTAAGAGGAAGTTCAATGGATAATAGTTTGAGGGGCACAAAGATCATGGCATGTTGCAGTTATTACACTGTACAGATAGATAAATCTTATGTTCCAATTATGACATATCTACCGTTATAAGATCAATTAATTCTGCTATCAAGCCTAATGAACAAAATTACATAGAGATGCAATCTCTGTAACAGCACTTAGTGAGAGAAATTAAACCATCACTAAAATTCTGAGGTAAATATTTCCATGAGGGGTATCACCAGGACATGGGGGCTCCAGGTAGGGAGTGAGGGGCTCCAGCATGGTCTGGGAGCCAAAGTACTGTGGGTCAGAGCAGGGCTGAGAGAAGGTGGCTTGGAG
>NW_017728911.1:3246275-3262732 GCF_001723895.1 Crocodylus porosus | reverse complement strand
CGTCTTTTTTGAAGCTGGAAATATGGTACCCCTAGGAAAAGCACGTACACAAAAAACACCTCATAATATGTCCCAGGAGAGTTTAAGCCTCGACACTCCTGGCCCCTCTGCCTTTTGCAGTGGTCTTTCCTATGCTGTGCATGGGTCATTTGGAGCAGCTCCTTGAAACAAGGGAATCTCAGCTGGTGAGCTCAGCTCCGGGGAGGAGGGGTAGGGAAATGGTGACAGCTGCTGCCAGCAGCTCTCCAGCTCCCCTTACTGGCAAAGCAAGTTCCCAGGGCACTTTTTCCCCCTCTGGATAGCTTTGCCCTGTGAGCATAAAGCAGGTCACATGGTGTGACAGCTTCCATCAAGCAATATTACCTGCAGTTTTATGAAAATAACATCTACTGGGGTTTTATTTTTACAAACTTTCTGGCATCATATAATTTTTTTTTTTAATTGTTCTTTAAAAAGTAGCCTTTATAAATGGGCAACCCACTGTAAATTAATCCGTCATTCTCTGGAAGGATGCAGCATACACACCGCAGCCTGCCATTCTAGAGACTCTCCGTATACTGTGCTAAAAAAAACATTGTAATTAAAATAATGTGTGCCTGACAATCCCTGCTGAGGCATCATAGCAAGGAGTAGGCAGCCCAAATGTCACTTAACTGTCCTTGCTCCCTGGGAAATCAACCTTCTTTGTATCCCCATATGCAAAGTAACTATAAGGAAAAGTGGGTTTGGAAATATTATTACTTAAAAACAGCATTAATGAGCAACCCTACAGGTAAATTATATGCACGCAACATAAGAGGATTTTATGCTGTAAAAAACAGTATTTCAATTTATATCACCTAGTGGGTTACTTGAAGAAAGTAACATTTTTAAGGATTATGAAAAATACCTTTAGCAGTGTCCTTTTCAGGTAAGACCTAGGAGGCAATTATTAAGGTAGATCAACTTCAGTCATGACAACCTATATATTGTCCCTTTTAGGAAGGTTTATGATGACAAACATATTAACTACTGCTGTAAGAAATACACAGCAGCTATATGGTTTCTGTGATTGTCTTTGGTATGGTCAATGCATACATATAAAAATCAATGCCTCATTTGAGTAGCTACAATGTTATAAGCAAAATAATTTAAGCTACAAAATAAGTTTTGTGTTTGCAAGAATAACAAATAGGAATCTGTTTGCAGCCAAGTCTTGAAACAAACACAGGAATAAAATTCATGAAGATCACTTCTTTCTGAAAGCCAAAATTTCTACATACCTAGAACTGTAAGATCTGCTTGAGCTTCAGCTGTCTCATTCCCATTGTCCACAATGCAGGCGTATGTTCCAGCATCATCTTCCGTGATATCACTGATCTCTAGGCTACCTCCCGCCAGCAAAAGAAACCTTTCAGAGCTGTGGAAAACAGGACATATTGGTAATTTTATTGACAAACGAATTTGTCCAGAGTGCTGACAGAAGGAAACTATAAAGCTCTTTGTATGAAGCTGTAAGATGCACTGAAAAATTATTTTTTCTTTATCAGCTTTGCAGCTGGATTCTTTAATGGTATATCAATCTAGACAGATGGTGTTTTTGAGCTAGGGCCTTTACATTATTTTGACAATTTTGCTTTAAGTCTAAGCTTAAAGTTCAACAACATACTTTCCACACAATATTAATGTATCTTTTTACACTTTCAGATTTCAGCTCCCATGAATTAAATGCAATTCAAATTATTTTGAATACTGTAATTAAAATTCAAGAAAGATGAATATATTTAATCACTGTCTTCAAAAGATAATCTTTACAGCACTAAAAATGCTCCAACGGTACCTCAAAAATGGTTAAGTAAAGCATATCTAAACCCAGGTGTCACATCTACACAACTTACGAATAAATGGTTAAAAATATTTCATATTTGTGTTTTTGTTAAGAAAGCCACTTCATTTTCCTCCCATATGAACAGCGAGGGCTTATTTTTTCTTCCTTTACAAAATATAATAAAATGTAAAGAGTAAATAAGTCATTTGAGAGCATTTTAGAAACATAAGCAAACAACTTTCCTTGGCATTTCCCGTCTATAAAGGGAATTCCTCATTCCTCCAATCATACACAATACTAGCAGACAAATCACTAACAAAAAACCCCAGACAAATTAAACAAATCATGAAATCCAGTTGATTGGAGAGTCTCAAATCATCCTAAACTTCCACATAAATACAGAAAACAGGAATCTATTTGAAGACTCCGCTGGAATTAGAAACAGATTTTTCCTGATAATATATTCCTTGTCACTGATTAAAATAATGAAATTAAGTATTCACCTTGTCTATAGTTAAGTCTGATTGTTTTAGTCTACCATGCTTGACAGAATCCAAAGCACAAAACTAAGCATATTTTTATGTAAATTCAAACAAGTATAATTACATATGTTTGTAATATAGGGTGGTCAGAAAACAAATTTCAAATTGAACAGGTGAAAAAAATGGGCAAGAAAAAATCATCAACAGAAATGCTTTCTCTGTTAAAACATTTTATGTTAGGATTACATTACTGGAAGTGGTAACTTCTCTGATTGCAAATGTAATTCATTAAGGGATTAAGGTCTATGGAGGTTTCTCCTATTTATATCCACCACTGAACACAAAAAAGATTCTTTCAAAACTGTTGTATTCAGCATTCTAGCTTGTAGACCAACTTTTCTGTCTGATGCGCTGGTTAAAAAAAGGAGGACAGACAGAGACGTATTCTGATTTAGGTAAAAGGAAGTTCTGTTTGGATGCAAATTAGAAGGCAGACTGAAAACAAATTGGAAGAACTGCAGAAAGCATGGCAGACAAGGCTCTTATACGTACAATACAGCATGCCCAGATCCAAGATGCAACAAGCTGAGGTAAAAGCAATTAAAAGGAGAAATGTAAAAGGAAGAATTTAGAGCCTTTAAAGGGTTTGTTTTTAAAAACAAAGTTTAGGGCATTAGACTGGCATACCAGGGTTCCACATGGAGGACCCTAATAAAGGAAATGTCTTGTGAAATGGTAGACTTGCATGTAAACAACAGAGCCAGCCATTCCTGCATTAGCCAAAAGAAAAAAAAGCAGAAACCTTCCAGAGAAAAGGTCCTCTCTCATAACTAGTTTGAAAAAAAAAAAAAAGCTCAAGAGGGAGGATTAAGCATGTGGAGACTTAAAGCGGATACACGTTACACCAATTAAAACAGCACATCTATGTTCACATAAATATGACGGGCTATTACTGAAGATGAAAAGGGAAACATTCTTTTTTTATTTCAATGATATATTTTGGCCAAGAAAAACATAGGGCCCCCTGACACAATTTGTATTTCTCAGACTTGGTATCATGGATGCCCTCCAGAGGGGTGTTTGCTCTGGACCCCTGCAGCCTTGCCTGATCTGCGAGAGTCCCCTGAAACCAGCCCAGGAGTGACAATCTAGACTAATGTCTGGCACCTCACCTTTGCTGATATGTTAACAAAGCTCTTCAAGATTTCCATCTTGTCTCACTTTTCAAATAGCCAGACCTTGCACTTAGCCCTTCATTCCCCATGCACAAACTCAGGAGATAAACTGGATCATATAATGCCATAACAATAAAAACACAATTAATATAGAAAATCGTTACAAAACATGTCATTTCTTGCACTTGGTCTACAGAAATCCTCCTAATAGCTTGACCAAAGAATAAAGAAGGTAAAGCAGACAGAAAAGCTTACTTGTTCCCAAAGCAAGAATAAATCAAAACAAACCAAGTCTGTCCAATGTTTCAATGCACATCTGCTCTTAGTGAACTTGTCATATTAAATCCATACAAGTACATTCAAGAATAACACTGAAACTAACTTCAACTCAATTTTAGGAGATTTTTCTCTCAATACTGCCAAAATAGAAGAAGTTAAGCATGGTAATTTTAGGCAAAAATATATTTTTTCCTCAACCTCAAACTCCATTGTCTTCAGCAGGCAATTCCTATCCTCCTCGGAAAGCTGTGCTTCATTTTTTCATGCGGTATGAAACCCAGCAGATTTGGGTTACTTTGAACTAATGGGAATAAAAATTCTGAAGTGGAGAACTCTTCACAGAGAATACCATTACTTTGTAACAGCCCGCGCCCTGTTAAAACAAGGGAATTCTAGATCTAGGGCAGTGGTTCTCAACTGTTTTAAGCTCAAAAATGCCAACTCAGGTTTTCATTCATTTCTTGACTATGGAAAAATAATGGGAGTAATTCTGTTACAAAGAATTCAGAAAGATCAAAACAAGTTGGAATGTTTTTGATACCATGGGTTCCTATTTCAAATCTCTATATTTATCACATGAATTACGTAGGTGTTTACATATCTGACAGTCCTATTATTGGGCAGCATCCCACAGCACCCTTGAAAAAAAATCTCACAGCACCCCTAGATGCTGTAGGACCTTGGTTGTGAATCATCTTCGTAGGGCTTTCATAGATTGAAAATATAACAGAATTGCCTGGAATGGGGTGATCTCAAGCAGAAAGGTCGAAATCACTTGGTCAAGAACACTTTGAAAACCATCAAGCATCCAGTATAGATTATGGCTTGTTAGGATAAATGTTCCCTGAAAGATACTCCACTCAAATGTGCAATTACATTCTGCACTATTTTATGTTTCCAAATAAATTACCAGATGTTCACAGGTAAAAGACACTGCAAAAGCCTATCTTTATATGACAAAGTTAAAGAGTTATGGTGTTACAAACTACTCATTCTTAACTGAAAATGGAAGGCTAGACACAAGATAACGGCCTACATTGTCAATATCAAGTGACAAATTCTTCAGCAAAGAATGAAGCTATACTTAACAAATCTTCTTCCTCCAATACCTAAACGTGTTCAGGGACCAAGAGCATTTTGATCTGTTGCCAGTTAATTGCTTTAGGAATGAGTACAGCAGAAGTACTCAAATATGAAAAATCACCCAGTTCTAAGTCTGAATATTCTCAACCTAACTTCTCCTTGCTTCTGATCCAGAGCATAATGTTGCTCCAAAAAAGGGCTACCTCTGCTACTTGAAAAATAAAATTAGAGAAAGAAGTGGGGAGACTGATTCCCCCCTGCCCACCCCCTGCCACCCAGCAGAGTACCTGGAATGATCACATTTACATTTTCGCAGCAGACAGAAAGAGAAATAAATGAGAGCCTTCCAGGCAGACAGGAAGAGAGCTTCAGTTCCATTTTCCCCAATGGAAAACTCAAACAATTTAAGAAAACTGAAATTTCCCCAGGAAAATTTCTGAATTTGCAAAACGGGTATTCCTTGGCAATTCATTACAATGGAAATTTTCAGCTACATATACCTGCAACTCTAACATTCTTTTAACATTCTCTGTATGTGGAATCTGTATATTAGCATGTAGATTATGAGTATTAGCAAATGTGTGTCCTGAATGATAAGGATTATCTTCTTCAGTATAGGCCAGAGCAACTAAATAGGAGTCGCTTTGAACACCAAAAAAGAAAAGCCGTCTTTCTGCTATAGCTTTTCACTATGTCCCTTATATTTAAATTCCTTCCAATTTTAAACCTTTTCTTTCTTTCATCTATCCATTCACAACGCCTGAGAACAAAAGTTCATGCCTCTCTAAAGCTGTTAGTCTCCATAGTGCTACCCTGCCCTGCCTTCTGCCTGACTCCTTGAAATGGGGTCTTGATCTTCAACCAACTGATCATACAACGTAGTTTCAATCCTCAAAATAAATCCTGCTGCTCATATTTAAAACTGTGAGCCAGTACAAGGTTCAAAACCAGGCTCTGCATTCTAGTCCACAAGGCAGAGCAGATGATGAGACAGACCTGTTATAGGAAATATTTTTAACATTTAGGTCAACTAACCCATCCTGTAGACCAGAGTAGCCCGAAGGATTCTCAAAGCAGTACTGGATCCACTGGGGGGAGCATGGACACCTGCATTCAACAGCTATGCTACTAGAGAATCCACTGCAAAGAGGGACATCTATAACAGCTGGATTTGCAAGGTTCTTAGCAGCTGTGTTGTGGAGGTGCACCAAAATCATCACAGATGCAATGTGAGAACATTTGATATATTACAGAATGTTATAATCAGGTTACAACACAGGCTAACTTATTTCTTGAGGGCACCTGAAAGGGACTTCTACATTTACCGAAACACAAAGCCAAATTCTTTCCTCCAATCAGCACTGGGGGAAAAAGGCTTCTCATCTTACATTCACATACAAGGAAACCTCACTAAATACACTGTCTATCATTAAACTGCTACCAAAAGCAGCATGCATTCAGAAAAGGAAACCAACAATGAAGTTGATTAAATGCTGCCAACACTAAGCATCACGAAAACACATGGTCCATAAGGAGAGAACATATTGACGGGAACCTACCACAAGGAGAAGTTAGTACCACCCATCTGAATAAAATATATGGTAATGCCCACTGCATGGAGTCCCCCTCCATTTCCAAGTCATGGTGAGCCACCACACTGAATACATTTAAACTTCCTCTTCATTCCCACAACTGAGATGTGCCTTTGTTTCCCATTTCCAATGAGTTCCGTTTTAAACCAGCCTTAAATATCTTGCAAACATCACCAAACAGGGCCACAAACAGCTTGCCCAGAATCCTTCTACCACCCCCTCACTCAGTCTGTTGCATATGACTAGTGTGGCCCTGCCCTCCACAAGGTGAAGGTGAACCAGGTTGCTCTGCCCCTCATCTGCATATAAATTTCTGGAGGATCCCAGAACTCATGATGAGAACACCAAGATGCAGTCATGAGTGGGAGGCTAATTAGCACATGGATCTTTTGTAAGGGTATTTAGAGTACACATAGACATATTGAGCAGTGCTGAGCTGTGGGATCATCATATCTTGAAACACTGTTGTCTCTGCAGGGACCCAGCCCAATGAACTACATGGCAAATCATGAGCCTTTTGGCTTTGGACTAATATCATGCATAATTTCTACTCTCACTAAGCGGGTACTGTTTAAAAGTGTGCTTATGAAACATCTGTGCTAAAATTTCCAGCAGTTTCAAGAGAGGTAAGCTGCATAAATTCTAGATGAAATAAGCCTATGGGTACTTGTAATAATTTCCATAAAAGCAAGTTAGTACAAATATGTTTATTTCAAGGTCAATGTTTTCAAATTTGTCTCCCACTTCTATGTGCTCAGGGAGAGCAGAGTCTGACAGTAAGGAGGCAGTGAAGGGGAGGCTTCAGCGGGAAGAAGTTAGGAGGCAGAGAGCAAGGGGGCTACCTGATCCCCTAGATTCATTTTCCCTGCTGTAGCAGTGGGAAGGGGACAAATTCAAGACAAATCTCCAATTATTAGATTCTAATAATTGGAAAATTATGGAAAAAATATATATTTTCTATATACAAAATCTAATGATTGGGGGTCATCTTATATTCAGGGCTGTCTTATAATCAAGTAAATACAGTACATTAGTTACAATATCCCCATATAGTAAGAAAAGTAATCCACTAAATGTCGGCTGCTTAAATTTTTGTGAATAAAGTGTGAATTATTTTGATGGGCTACAAGTATCAATATTTGTAATCTATGCAAACATGGGGAAAAAGAACCCTTGTCTTAAATTCAAGCAGAAAATGGGCAGGGGGGCCCTCCAGATCCGGCCCTAACCCAAGCTCAGGGCTGAGTTGGAGCTGCAGCTGCAGCAGCTCTGGCTCTGACCTGGTCCTGGGGCCAGGGCTGGGGCTGGAGCCAGTGCTACCATATGCTCCATACCCCAATCCAGTGGGGCTAGGGCCAGGACTGAAGGTAAGTGACAGCAGGGAGGTGGCAGCAGGGGCCAAGAAAGGGGCAAGGTAGGCACCACAGCACTGAGGAGCAACTGCTGGGTAGAAAATTATAACAAATGTATAAGTTTTCCATTTATGGAATCTAATTACTGAGGGTGTTGTTTTAAATTTAAAGTTGTCTTTGATTTGGGTAAATGCAGTATATTCAAAGTAGGAGGGTCAATGCTAGGAAAGTCAGATTTCTATGGGGAGTTGTCTTTGGGGTCAATGTATTTAAAAAGCCCTTCCTGGAAATCAGGTAAAATGGTGATGTTTGGTTAGAATTTCTTAAAGTTCCTCCACTGCATTAGCCAAATACTAAGAAAGCAAAATTAAGCCCTAGAGAATTTACAGTGCAGATTTTGAAATGGGAGAGGCTAGTTTAAATTAACTCTCGTCTTCTATTTCCACCACTCAACGCCATCTGAAACTTCACTTGTTAGAGGCATGTGTTCTAACACACTTCTTTTTCGAAGAGTGGCTGAGACAAACACTTATGGAACGGTGTTATGCAATGTGACAAAGGAGAAGGTTACTCTTAGTGAGCATTCAAGCCTTAACTGGGTATTTTTTTCCCCATATTTGGCTCTTTAACTGTAGTATGTTAATTTGCATGTACACGAGGGACAAGCAAGGAATATTTAACCTTAAACAAAAGCAGCACATACCCAAACTGAAAACAGTAGAATACAATATTGAGACATACTGCAAAATATTTAAATGGGAAAACAAACAAGGAACCTGCAAGTTGCTGGAGGAAGTGATGTAACAGTCCACTTGAGTAAAAACCTAACTAAATTCTTCAGCATAATTCCAAGATGCTGCAATCCTGAATGTGCAGGCTTCTTTGAATAGGATGTAATGTGAAACCCTGATGGGTCTATGGCAGGTGTGTCATATGTACAGTCCGTGGGCTGACCCAGCCTGCGGAGCCATGTTGCCTGGCCCACAGGGCTGCTAGAGGGGCCAGGAATTTGGGGCCAGGGCAAGCAGGGGCAGGTTTTGCCGCCAAAATCTGGAATAAAGAGCCCCACTGGGGACATGTGTCAGCAGTGGGGACTCAGTGAAAACTGCATTAACCCCCACAAGTCCCTAATACTGCTTGCCCTGCTGCCACATTCTTATATGAGGCTGCAGGATAGAGAAGAGTGGACCTGAGGGAGTTTGGCATTCCTGGTCTACGTTAATTTAAAGATACAATGGTAACTTCTTCCTAGATTTGGAGCATCTAACTCTAGTGTGATCATATTCCAACCCAGGTAATCATTTTCCACCTTCCTGAATTTTCCTTATGTTTAAGGCATGGCTTAGTTTTCATCTATCAAAAATTGGTTACCATCACTTTACAAAATTCTCTCTCAGTACTTTGGCACTTTAATCATTCTGTGGAATATAAATTATGTTCTTACTGTAGCTATATGCTGGAAAACACATGTTATGTTTCATCCCAGTTGTAAATACAGGTTAATAGTGAATAATGCTGCAAGCAACAGAGTAAGGAGTATAGGCTACTATTCTGCTTCTACATGGTCATATTTTACTGCCTATGTTTCTCTTTTTCTAGAGCCAATGAAGTTTTGCTAGCAATGAAAGGTACCATACTTACTTGCAGACTTGCACCTTTCCCCTAAAATCAGGTCTCTAAAACTGGGATGGGAAGCTGATTTTCCTTCACTGGAATAAGGCATGGAGGAACAGAAGCATGGAGATACTGCAGCAAGATGGCTGCCAGCTTCAAACTTAGGCAGCAAGCAGGAGGGGCAGAATTAAAGCAGCAGCCAAAAACTGTTACCAATTTGAGAGCGATTGTGAAAGTGTTAACACTGGTCTTTATTTTTCCTGCTTAAACGTCCCAGAAAGACACTTGACAGCCATTTCACATAAGTGCCTGTCCATGAAAAAGCCAGTTATAGAACATGACTCTAGACTAAAAGATTTTTCCACATTCTACCTTTCAAAGCCAATGCACCTTGCATATAGATGCATATGGTATGCAAGAAAACGTGGTAATTGTTTTCAGCCTCATGTCTTTGATATAAAGTAGTACAGAGAAAGCTTTTGCACTTTCTGGAGGAATTATGTATATATACATGTGTTTGTGCAGTGTATTTTGAGCCTAAAGGGGAAAGGTGGCAGAGGTACAAAGCTGAGGGAGTAGTTCAGAACTATGGAATATTTTTTTAACCTCAGGGTACAGTGTCTATATGGGCATTCCTAAAAAGGTGGGAAGTGGATGGGAGGGAAGTGAGTGGTGGTCGGCATAGGAAGTTGCACAGAATGCAGATATGGAGTTAATTAGAAGCTGTGTGAGTGAGGAAGACTGACTTGCAGAAACATAACTGGAGATGAGAAGCCTAGATTAAGAGAAAACTAAAAACAGGTGACAAAAGTGTAGTAAAGAGTACCAGTTTGTTTTTCTACAATTGGAGTAGACAATACATGGTATCTTTTCATGCCCCCATTTCCCCACCAAACTCTCACTCCCCTATCAAAATAGCTACTGATGAGACCCATACCCTGCAAAATTCTTAATTTTGATATGGTCAGTGTACAGTAGAAGACATGTGACATGTATACAGAGGCAGTGATAGCTTGCTACCTATAGTCTGCCATTTATTATGGAAACCAACCACCACTGAAGGTACTGCAAATTAAATGTACAAGTTGCCACACTGTCACAAATTCATAAATGGGACTAAAGGCTGAACCTATAAAAGAAGATCTCACTCTAGTCTGATTTAAATGATTTAAGTAACATGAACTCCAAGTTGACTAACTGATACCCATACATTGCAAAGGGTCAGTTAACTAGAATATTAAACAGAGATGATACAAAAACTAGAACTCTTGGTTCCAAAATGATACCTTTTATTAGACCAATGGGGAAATAGCAAAAAAACCTGTCCTCTTCTGCAAGCTTTTGGGATCAACTTCAGCTCCCTCTGTGCAAAAATGAAGTTTATTTCTTACTTATGTGATTTTTTTTATCATCTTGTACCATCTATACTTTCCCTAGAGCCTAATGAAGGAACTTTGATCCCAAAAGCTTGCAGAAAAGGATAATTTTCTTGCAATTTCCCAGTTAGTCTAATAAAAGGTATCATTTTGGAACCAAGAGTTCTAGTTTTTTGTATGTCTTCTTGTCTCAGACCAACACAGCTACCAAGTACACTCCTGAAACAGAGATAATGAAATTAAAACAGTATATTAGGCCCATTAGCATCCTACATCAGGATGCCCAACCTCTGGCTCACAGACAGGGCAAGGGAACAGTGGCCACCCCCCACCCCACAGGGCTGGGCTCAGACCAGGTTGCCCCCTGTAGTGTGGCATGATGGTGGCTGCCTGCCGGCCCCTGACACTGGATCGGAACCACCATCTGACCCACGGTTGGATCAGGCACTGCCTATCCTGCCCACAGGGGAAAAAGATAGAGCACCACTGTCCTAGATTATCTGACAAAAAACATCTGAAATTTGTTTTCTTTTCCCCCCCTCCCAATTAAATAAGAAACATGGCTTTCATTACCTACCACATAAAACTAGTGCACTGTAGTTTTTAATGAAAAACGTGTGTATCTTTATGTTCACTGAGAAAACTACAAGAAACAGAAACCAAATTTTATCAATCAAAACTTCTACATCCCAAGTTCTTAAAATCAGGACAAAATAATTAGTCTTCATTCCAAGTATCTGGCTGCCGATTTCTCTTTCTTGCCTTAGAATACTGAATACTTGTGAGTGAAACTACCAAAAGGTCTAGAGCAAATATCTTTTAGGATAAAATGAGAAAACGTCTTGATTTTGGAAGCAGAGTGGAACAGTCACAGTTAGGCAACCTGTGACACATGCGTCACAAGTGGCATGGACAGTTTGTGACTGGTACATGGGAGATTGGGGAATAGGCAAGCAGTGCAGTAGCAGACAGGACACAGAGCATAAAGCAAAGCAACAGATCATGGAAAAGAAATCAGAGCAGCAAATTGGGCAGAGGATGGAGGTCAGACTGGCAGTCAGGGCAGGCATGGGGCTCAGGTTTTGCTGGCCCTGTCAAAAAAGTTGGCCCCCACTGATGTAGACAGTCAGATCTGAGTGATATAGAAAAGGGATGACTTGCATTAGCTTACTTCACCTGATGGTAGTTTCATTACAACTTCTGTTAAGAAAACAGAAAGTTTAGCAGGCAGGTGTCAGGAAATGTCAACGTTACATCTGCATGTCAATACAGCCATCAGGTACACATTCTTTTCTAATATCTTTTATAACTTTAGATGCTGGTATAAAATTATGTAATAGGGTTTTCTTTCTTGAATATTGGCATTATTTGCATTGTTACATGCCCCCAGTACATCTTTAACTTAGCTTTGACCTTAGATATAATAAAATCCCTTCTCTCAGCAGTATTCACATTTTAATGATTGCTGTCACCCATATGTTCAGTCTTGCTAAGGTACAACATATGCAATCATGTGGTAACATGGGTTATTGGGCTTTTATTTTTTAAATTCCACAATTACTTTCATATGCTTAATCTTGACTATTTTCTATAGACATTGTGCATTTTTATACAAATCAGCCACGGATTCACCAAAGGTTTCACAGGAACTGTGCATGTTATCTAAGAGCCACCACGTGACAACACAGTTTAAGAAAACTATGCTGTAATACACACACCGAGGGTACAGGATTAATGATACACAAGCAACCTGAACATTTTCACTCCCTTTTGTGACTATTAAAGACAGCCCCCCGGTGCCTGCCTTCCGAGCACTGAAATCCACCACAGCAAGTTGCTCCTGTAAACCTAAATTTAGTTCAAATCTGCTCAAAAATATAACTCATTCTCACAGGCGCTGGAATTCTTTGCCAGATAGGATACCTTGGGGACAATGAGTTTGTAGAGTGCTCGGAGTAAGAGAAACATTGAAGGAATTCAATCTACGTGCAAAACCTTCCATAAGATGTAGGTCCTTAAAATGCTTTACAAGCTGGTCTTCTGAAGTGTTAATAGATGCCAGGCTCCTAGTAACTGAGAGGGGAAAATCCATCAGAATGACATAACATTTTCCATATTAACATCGCTTTCAATTACACTGATTTTCCCAGCTTCTTTACCACCCTGGCCACAAGGTCCTCAGTTCTCTGCAAACACCATGCCTGGAAGACTAGGCCAACAGATGTGAATAACAGAAGAGGGAGACTGAGAGAAGGAGATGGACAGGGAGAGATTGAGACTGAGAGGGAGACTGAGAGAGAGGGAGTTGCCAAACCAGCAGCAACCCTGGGTATGGGACATTTTCTCTGGGAACAGACCTAGGGGCTACAAGGCTGGAAGCAGCAGCACCACACCAGTGAACTGGCTCTAGAACAGCAGTTCCCAAACTGTGGGTCACAACCCCAAATGGGGTCACAACATCAGCAGATGGGGTTGAGGGGGTGGGGGTTGTGGGCTGGGAGCAAGGGATCATACTGAGGAAATGGGCCATAAATGAGGTCATACTGAGGACAAGTTTGGGAAGCAGTGCTCTAGAGGGAGAGAAGGAAGATTCAAGCACTGAGAAAACAACAGAGAGCTGGACTCACCTTGTCAGGGTCTAGGGAAAAAAACTGACTCGACTTGCACCTCCCTGGGGTCATCTGACCCCAGCAGTCTTTCCTGCCCAAAGGGGATCTGGACCCAATGATCTTGTGAGGTCCCTTCCAGCTGCTAACATCTATGCATCTATGAAAAGGCCTAGGACCACGAGTTAAACCTTTATGGACCACGTTCACGTTTGTTTACTGATGTGAGGATTTGTTTGGGGAGTTTCCCGAAACGCAAGAGTGCCCAAGAAAATAAAGGACTCAGCTGAGTAATCCCCAACTCACTACACACCCTATGGTTCACAAGAGCATAACATCTCTCCTCTCCTACAGACTTCTGAAGAGCCATGAAAACCTTTCCAAACACTCCCTACCAAGTAACTCCTGGGCTGAGGCTTACATCTCTATGTAAATATCTCACGGCTTTCTTTAGCTGAATACTTTGAGGCTGACAAGAAAAATCCAACTGAAAATACACTGCGCATGGTCCAACTAACTGCTTTATGGCCAAGTATATGTCAGGTCAAAACTCTAAAAAATGAGTCAAGTCTGCCACCCAGAAATTACAAGCCTGACTGAAAAAATAATACAGTTGGGGTTAATTTTATCTGCCTCTAGCTGATGACTTTAGATGCAATCATTTCACATTTTTCAAGATTTTCTTTGCAGCCACAAGGATGAAAAACTTTTTTATTTAAAACAAATGCACGGATTCTTATCGTCTCAGTTCTCATACAAGACGGTAGGACTTGAAAAAAGGGGAAAAAAACTGAAAATGGGACTCACGAAGGAAAAAAAAAACAATAGTGTTGTTAACAATTTCACACAATTCCGTATACTCAATGCCAATTTACATCAACACACAAGAAGGTACTTTTCCTTCAGCTAAAGGCTATTTTGACACTAAATCTTGACAATCCCCTGCTTTACTTGTGGCAGGTTAGAGTGTTAGGTCTATGTTGTGTCAGGGTTGATGGTAGTTTTATGCAGAATTTATATTAGGGTTTGGATAGCAATGATCCTGCCTCAGGAAGGGAGTTGGACCAGCTGACCTATGGAGGTCCCTTCCTATCCTACTTCTCTATGACTCTGATGGATATTTTCTCTTCTATACTCCCAGTACTCCAAAAAAGCTGAACTGGTTTTGCTCATATTTTTATTTTACTTTCCTTTGCTTTCCAATAAAATTCACCTTTGGATAGAAACCAAGAATAAAAATTTCAGGATGGCAACTAGAAGTTTCAGAAAGTTAAAAGCAGTACAACTACTTAGAAGCTATCACTCCTGCCGATTATATCGATTCACTTTTTAATGTGGACCTGTTACTATTCACATGCATTGAAAAAAATTTCATGCCTGTAAACAAAAGCATATACTTAGAACGCAACAAATATAAAGATATGGAAACCATATACTGACACACCACACTTTTCTCTATTTTAACTTCTATCTTCACTTTTATCATGTAACATTTAAACTCTCAGTCAATACATCCTCCTGGGTAAATGGTGTGAGGTCAATACAAAACACCCTTGTGAAAAAATACTCCCTCTTTTATTCGATAGTTCATTTCTTTTATTCTTCTCTGCTGGAAATGTCTTTCCCCAAGGAAGCTTTCTGAGAGAGTAAAGGAAAAATATCAAGCAAATATTAAGTCCTGAGGAACTTGAAAAATAATGAAGCTGCTGAACAAGTTAATCATAAGGCTACTACCCAGCTTTCTATATGTTTATTTAGAGAAATCGGATGCTTACACCTAGCACCCAGATCACTTGCTTTTTAGAAATGTTCTATTTAACACCAACCATGGCAGACTGTAGCATGCACCAGAGTAGTTTTTTTCCATCTGTCAGAATATTTTATTACCTTTCTACCAGGAAGCGTTTGTTTAGGATGCTTGCTGCATCATAACTGCAAGCCACTTTGCTAGGGACCTACTGAATTCACAATTTCATGGAGCCAGCAATTGTCAGGGCACTGTGGCAATCTGCCAGGGCAAGGAAGATGGTAGAAGGGGCTGCCTGCAGTGGCGAGGGGCAAAGCTGCATGATAGATAGCCCTCACAGCCAAACAGCGATGAGGGGTGGGGCCCTCGGCCAATCAGAGGTGTGGCAAGGGGCTGTCATGCTCCACCTGCAAAATGGCTGTCATTTTATGCCTGTGAAATCAGGGGGCAGCGCCCTTGATTTTGGTAGGTCCCATCACCTACCGAAACATCAAGCAAGCATTGGTTTTGCTGAGAGAGAAACCAAAAAATGTTTTACTATGTTCAATGGCAAGGTGACGGGACCTATTGTCTGGGGAGCCAGCATTTTGTTTTCTGTAAATTTGCTTTTTTTTCTTTGCAGATTTGCCAGGCAAAATTCATGTAACTGGAAATACAGCAGGTCCCTAGCAAGGTGGCTTGCAGTTATGATATAGCAACCATCCTAAATTCAAACACTTCCTGGTAGAAAGGTAACAAAATATTCTGATAGATGGGAAAAAAACTACTCTGGTGCATGGTTGGTGTTAAATAGAATTTTTCTAAGCATCTGATTTCTCTAAATAAACATATAGAAAGCTGGGTAGTAGCCTAATGATTAACTTGTTCAGCATCTTCATTACTTTTCAAGTTCCTCGGGAAGAAATCAAATAAAGGCTTTCTCCCTTTGGGCTACAAGAATATCTTTTCTTTGTCTTCTGAAATTTCACTCAGGCTTAGCTGAGCTATAAACTGTTTAAAATTGCTATTCCCCTTCTCTTGCTTGCATTCTTCCAGAGGAGTTTGGCAGCATGCCCAAATTATTGAACATGTTCTAGATACTATAGGGCATCTACACATGTGCCCGATGCCTGCCCTGACACATTGGAGCAGACTTGATTAATAGAGTCTGCTGGAACATGCTAATTAACACATCACATGTATTCAGAGTCTCTACATCATGTGTATTCTGCATCCCCGCACTTCAAAATGGCAGCAGGGGGGCTTTAACTAAGGCTCATAGATTTCATAGACATTAGGGCTGGAAGGGACCTCGGGAGATCATCGAGTCCAGCCCCCTGCCCAAAGGGCAGGAAGTCAGCTGGG
>NW_017728911.1:3200470-3246264 GCF_001723895.1 Crocodylus porosus | reverse complement strand
ACTACACCAGAGCGCCAGGAGTTTTCAAAGATCCGTGCCAGGGGCTGGGCTATGACACTCGTCAAACAAGTTTTAGTTAAAGCATTCCTACCGCCATTCTGAAGTGCAGAATATTGAATACACGAGGCATTGCAGGCACTTTAATTAGAGCAGCTCCCAAGAGCCGCTCTAATTAATCCCCTCCTCCTTTCTCCCCCCGGAGCACATGTGAAGATGCCTATAAAGCCAAGCTGTCACCAAAGCTACAGTACCAGCTTTCCTTAGTCTTCTCTGCACTGTAGCACAAAAAAATAGTTTGGGGAGACAGCCTGTCCAACCAGCTCTTGCAAATTTCTGAAGATGGAAGTCCCACAGTTTCTCTAGGTAGTCTGTTCATCCTCATAGTCAGAAAGCTCCATCTAATCTCCAATCTAAATTTCCTCTGCTGAAGCTTGAGGGCATTGCACCTACAGTCACAGAGAAAAAAGCCCATCTCCATCCTCTGTGTTATCGCCCCTCAGGTATTTGAAGACTGTGATCAAATCCCCCATCAATCTTCTTTTCTCCAGGCTAAGAAATCCTAACTCTTTCAACCTTTTCTTTTCAATCTTGCCTCTGAAGCCCTTAATCATTCTCACTGCTCTGCGCTATGCTCTTTCTAAACTGTCAACATCCTTCTTGAAGTGTGGGACCCAAACCTGGACACAACTCTAGGTGAGGCTTCACCGCTGCTGAAGAGAGTGAAAGAATCACTTCCCTTGGAGTATATGCATACGTATAGATACATAAGTGCGTTTTTCCCCACAGGGGAAGAACCAAGATCGTGTGGACAAATGTACTTCAGTGGCTACTTGTTTCGTACAACATGTTATTTGGTATGATGCATATGAAGTGAACAGTCCTTCCCTTCTGAACTGATCAACATCTTTTTGTAATTTCCCAGTCAGGAGGGTGCATGAGGCGCCCTTACAACTCAACACACCTTGGCTGAGGGGGCTCCCAGTCATGGAAGCTTAGTTCTTTGTGGCATAGGGGGAGCCTGGGATCCTTTACCTGCATGTGTAGAAGGAGCCTTACAGCACTATTTCAACTTTCACCCGTTTCTTCCATAAAGCAACAATAATTCATCTTCCCTATCTCCATCTGGGATAATTAGAGGAAATCATGTTGTTAACTATGAAGTTTTTTAGAACATAAATCTGATATACTTCTCATAGTTTAGATGACACTGTTGAACTTAGTACATGTAAATCTCAAGCTAATATCATTGTGTGTTGCAGTAACAAGTGTACTTACCACCTTCACCCACTGACAAATTACCCAGGATTTTTTAATAATATTTGAGTGGAAGATTTTTAAGAGGAAGTCAATTTGGGAATTTTATCATGAGAAGGTAACTGCAAATATACCATGAGTATTGCACAGCTTGGCTTCAAAACAAAAAACCTGTAAAAAATGGAACCATTAAAATTTACCCATAATAATGAACTGCCTTAAATACTGCTAAAATTTTGGGAAATATTCTATCATATTAATTAGATCCGCTTTACCAGGCTAATGTTATAAACAGCATTTCCAAAATACCCAACTCCATTAAACTGCACTAGAATACGCTTTCTCCGAAATACAGTTTCTTAAACATTATACCTTGACGGGGGGGGGAAGAATTTTGCTCCACAAAGGATGATTTGTCACAACTACAAGATATAAGAAAAATATAATGGTTGAAGATAAAAAGGGTACTGTGAACCAGGATGTCTGAGCTCTATTCTCAGCTCTGTCACCGATTAACTATAATTTTAGGTAATTCATTTAAAATCTTATTGTCCATTTGTGATGCAAACACAACACTAATATCCCTCCAAAGTGTGTTATGAATATTACTTTGTAAAGTCTTTTGAACGCTTAGCATGACAAGACAGTACTAGTGCATATTTATAGGAGTATTCAACTGCTAGAGACTAGCATAAAGCTATTAAAATATACAATTATTTCTCCCCCCTTCCTCCCCCACTCTGCCTTTCCATCTTTGGAACTTCATACAAAGCGTCCCCACTGCCCATACACAAAGAAAGCCAATCTAAAATTAAAAAAAAATAATCTTGTTAAAAACTAACTCTAAAACACCACTAAGGAACAACAGATTTCTTTTTCAATTAATACTTCATTTTCAACACCAATCCATTGCCTTCCATTACTGAAACGAGGAGATCTTTTACTATATATCAAACCAATCAATCAAATATCAAAGGAGACTGTCCTCATTCTCCTAAATATCCGATATCCAGCTCTCCTCAAATTCCAATCTCTACTCAGTCTTTTTATACCTGATTTTTAGCAGATTTTCCAGGATGTTAATCAACAAGTTTTCATTTGTGTACATGGGCAATCACAGACATGTTTTAACTGGCAAACCCTGGGCTATTTTAGAAGTCCTCTGCATTACTCTGCAGAAAGAACAAAATTATTTTTAAATGTAGAATTCTGTAAAGGGACAGCTAAGTTTAATGTGCTTGACTGTATCAAAAGATGAAACAGGATAAAGAAATGGAATGTATTTTCCTGTGCCTTGTACATGTTTATGCGTTTTCCGCAACTTCTCGGTAAAACAGGTTAAGATGAGTACTATAACTAGAAAACAGGTGTGTGCTATTAAATTCTATATAATAAGAATGTAATGGTCTATGGTGGATTCAGTAACGGCATGGAAAAAATATATTAACCAGCAGAGTAAATCATCTATAGAAGAGCAACTTCAATATGGCAGCTATTTGATTACACAGCAGGTCTTACTGGAGGTAAAAATGCTAATGTTTAGTTGTAGAGATCTGGTCAAACTGATAGTATTGTGGCTGGTGAAGTAGAAGGAGCTGTAAACTCCTTTGGGATTCTTCTGAAAAATCATCTGTTCTTTTCAAATGGTGTCACAGATGCAGCAATTTTAAAAGAACTGATCAAATTCTACAGAAACTGTGCTCTCTATCAAAAATGAATCAGAGCTCATTCCTGCAGTGAAACAAATCAAATTTTCCTCTTTATCAACCTTCAAAATAAACTTTATATAAACACACAAATGCATACTCTCAAAAGGTAAAGCTACCTAAGTGCTCAATGAGAAAAAGAATCAATTTCAACCCCAGCAAAGCAAAATAATTTCTCCCATCTCTTAGTCTTTGTGGTACTTCAAGGTTTTTTTAAAAAGAGGTTTTTAGGGCCCAACTTATCTAAGGGGAAAATGTCCATATTGAGTTCTCATTTGTTAGAGGCAGAGGGTGTGAAGTGAATGAGACAGGTGACTGTAAAAGAAAGCATAATCTCACAGTTACAAAAATGAAATAGACCCAGAAAACCAGATTCTTTCCCTATCTACCAAAGAAATCCTGTTATTATAAACGAGCCTTTTTTTTTTTTTTTTAAAGTGAGAATTAGTCATTCACTGTACCTACCTCTCCTGATATCCAACTTGAAAATGTTTGGTCTGAGTTGTAGAAGTTTTGTTTAAACACAGCTGCAACTAAAGTCAATAGTAGCTGCATTTGTAACATGTAGTGTTAAGTTCTCTGAAAATCAGGTTGCAGTTGTCAATCCAGGCACTCAGTTTATTGGGCACATGCAACCGTAATCTTTCCATGTCTCATCTCTCCATTTTATAAATGGTATATAAAAGCCTCCCATCCCACAGATATTTGTGAAACAAAAAAAAACCTTAATGGTTGTGAAGGATTCAGATATTAGGTAAAAGTTCATGATAAAATCCATGCTCTGTTCAAAACAGGGTTTGAAAAGTGGGTTATACTCTTTTAACAGGCAGAAAAGTATAGTATGGGACTGATAATTAAATACAACATTTTAATATGTAGGTAACAAGGTAACCCACAGGGAACCTTAATTCTGCCCCTTAAATCATAGCAATACCCACACAAACCAGTTTTAGGCCCTTGGCAGATTATCAGAGTTAAAGCTGCAGTGGGATCTGACTAGCAATCCTAAGAATTGCACCTCCTACCGTGTTACATATATATGGCAGAAGGCACAACTGTACAATCGTGGATCAGATCCAAATTACACTGTACTGCTCATGCAGGCAGATCAGCACTCCCAGCCTCAGGGGTACTTCAGAATCAAGACCCCAACCCCTATCAGCTGACTGCCCCGGCTATACATTCAATTTAAGGCATGACAGGAACCAGCCACAAAGATATTGTGCGTAGTTTGTGTAATAACTGTGTGGCTCATTTCCTGTTTTATTTCACCATTAATTGTATAAATATTAAATATGTGGCTGGGTTACTACATAAGACATGATTAACTAGTTAATCACATCTTAAATGTGCTATCTGTCACAGGCCTCAGATTCATTGCACAGACCTTCCTGTCTCTTGCAGGTTCTCATAGTTCAAATGAAGAGCCATTAGATTCTGTATAAAAAGAGCTACTAATTAAGCGGGTGATTAATAGAATGAGATGGATCGTACACTTATTCTTACATTTCTCTGTTCTAAATAGTTTCTAATCTACCAGAACTTTTCAGATCAATCCATTCCTACTGTAGTCCATGACCACCTAAGGTATGAATACAGGTTGCATTTGTTCTGGGAGAAAGCCTTTTATGTACATGTACATGTCCACTGGCCTGCTTCCAAGTCACTGAAACATAGAAAATGAGGGTTGTACGGGACCTCAGAAGGTCATCTTGTCCAACCCCCTGCTCAAAGCAGGACCAGCCCCAATCAGATCATTCTAGCCAGAGCTTTACTTCTTGGGTCTTGAAAACCTCTACGGATGGAGATTCCACATCCACTCTGGGTAACCTGTTCCAGTGCGTTACTACCCTCCTAGTAAGATAGTTTTTCCTAATATCTATCCTAAACTTCCCTTGCTGCAACTTGAGACCATTGCTCCATGGTCTCTTATCTGAGAACAATCTAACTCCATCCTCTTTGGAACCACCTCTCAAGCAGTTGAAAGCTGCTGTTTCATCCCCTCCAGTCATCTCTTCTCCATACTAAATAAGCACAGTTCCCTCAGCCTCTTCTCATAAGTCATGTACCCTAGCCCCTAATCCATTTTCACTGCCATCTGCTGGACTCTCTCCAATTTCTCCACATTCTGTCTGTACTAGGGGGACCAAAACCGGCCACAGTACTCCAGATGTGGCCTCACCAGTGATGAACACAGGGCAAGAATCACTTCTGTCACTCTGCTGATAACACTCCTACTAATGCAGCCCAGTATGCCGTTAGCCTTCTTGGCAACACGAGCACACTGTTGGCTCATATTCAGTTTATTTCCCACTATAATTCCCAGTCCTTTTCTGCAGAGTTGCTGCTTGGCCAATCGGTCCCCAGCCTGTAGTGGTGCTTGGGATTGTTCCATCCTAAGTGCAGGAGTCTGCACGCTTCTTTATTGAACCTCATGAGATTTCTTTCGGTCGAATCCTCAAATTTGTTGAGCTCTCTGAATTTTTGTTCTACGCTTCAGCATATCTGCTACTCCCCTCCAGTTTGATTTTGTTCTACCCTTCAGCATATCTGCTACTCCCCTCCAGTTTGATGTTCTCTGCAAACATGCAGCCCATCACTGATGAAATATTGAAAAAAAACCAGGCCCAGGACTGACCCCTGGGGCAGTCCACCTGACACTGGCTGCCAACTAAATATCAACACATTGATTACTACCCCCTGAGCCCAATGATCCAGCCAGTTTTCTATCCACCTTCCAGTCTGTTCATCTAGCCCATACTTCCTTAGCTTCCTTGCCAGAATGTTGTGGGAGACCCTATCAAAAGCCTTGCTAAAGTCAGGATAGACCATGTCCACTGCTCTCCCCAGATCCACAGAGCCAGTCATCTTGTCATAGAGGGCAATCAGATTGATCAGGCATGACTTGCCCTTGGTGAATCCAGGCTGACTATTCCGAATCACCACCTTCTCCTCCAAGTGCTTAGAAATGGAGTCCTCTTGCTCCGTGATTTTTCCAGGGACTTAAGTGAAGCTGACTGGTCTGTAGTTCCTCTTTTTTCCCTTTCTTAAAGATGGGCACTATACTTGCCCTTTTTCAATCATCCAGGACCTCTCCATCATAAGGTTTCAAAGATTATGGCCAGCAGCTCTGCAAACACATCAGCCAACTCCCTCAGCATCCTTGGGTGCATCACGTCTGGCCCAATGGACTTGTGTATGTGCAACTTTTCTAAACAGTCCCTAAGCTATTCCTTTGCCACTGTTGGCTGCCCACCTGCTCCCCAAACTGTGCTGCCACAGTCTGGGAGCTGACCTTGCCTGTGAAAACTGAGGTAAAACAAGACACTTAGTACTGAGCCAAACTGATCTCCTGTCATACTTGGGGATCCTGCCTAAATAGTGGCAGACATTTGTGGTGTAGTAGCACCCTTCCTGTTTTCACTACGCACCCCTCCCTCCACCACTGCTGAGTGGTCGATAGGCAAAAATCACAGTCTTAATGCATTAATTAATGGCCACTCAGCCACTCGGCAGCAGGGGGGGGAGGAGGTGGTGTCAGGCAAAAAGAGCAAGGTTAAAGGCAGCGCTGCACCACAAACGTCTGCTACAATTTAGATAGGTCTCTAGCCATACTTGCTGATTTTGCTGCATATCAGGATAATTTGTTCCTATGCCCTGTGCTCCTCTCCCCTCTCAGATTGGCCTCCTCAGGGATCTTGCCCATCAGTTCCTTGAGGAACTCAAAGTCTGCTTTTGTGAAGTCCAGGGTCCATGCTCTGCTGCTCTCCATCCTTCCTTCCCTCCCTCAAGATCCTGAACTCAGTCATCTTGTGGTCACTGCTGCCAAGCTCCCATCCAGTTTTATGTTCCCTGCCAATTCTTCCCTGTTTATAAGCATCAGCTCAAGAAGAGCATGGCCCCTTGTTGGCTGCTCTGGCACTTGCACCAAAAGGCTGTCCCCAGCACTCTCCAAAACCTTCCTGGACTGCCTGCACATGGTTGTATTGCCCTCCCAGCACATGTCAGGGTGACTGAAGTTCCCCAGGAGAATCAGGGCCTGTGACCGGGAAACTTCTGCTAGCTGTTTGAAGAAAGCCTCCTTCACTTCATCCTCCTGAAATATACTGGATAAAATGTACTAATATTTTTTTCCTGGCACATTTTGTTTTACACCTGTAGGGTCATTGTGCTTCATTCTGGAGACAAGCCTGTGAGGCTGTTTGCTCTCACTGACCACCAATTAGTGAAGGAGCAACAATGCAGCTTGGAAGGGCAATGTGTGTAAAAGGTTGTGCTGCTCCTGTTTTGATCCAGTGCAAACCATGAGACAATCAGCCCTGGGTCAAATGAGAGACATATCTACAGCCCTCATATCCTAACTAGTCTTCTACGGCTTGGATTTCTCATTGTTCACATTTCCTCATTTTTCTAATAAACTCCAAAAATTGTAACAAGCCAGTGAAATAAAAAATGTGTTTCCAGAAGCCGTACTGGTTTTCCTTTTATCACATTATTTCCAACTATTTTTCCTCATAATGAAAGAAAAAGCTTACAAAGCTAATTTATCCTATCGCCTTTTTTCAATGTCTCTAGGTTTTTTTACCCTCCAACCCTTCTATGCATCATTGATGATTTTAATAAGAATGTGCATATTTGTTACAGGCACACTTATTTCATTCTTATCTTCCCTTTGGATCATTCAGAAGTAAGCTGTAATATACTTGTGTCTCGTTGCTCTAGAAATTATTAAGTATTTTACCATTTCTTGTTTTGATAACTCAATTCTAACATTTGCATTACCCGAACAGAGTAATTCTGTTGGCAGAATTATCCCCTTGCTAAACTGACCCAAAGGTATCTTCATGCCTTTGCAACCACTCCTTATACCCCACTGGCAATCCAGCAGCCAAATTTATTCTATCACAGGGTTCCCGGTTCCATTAAAACACCTCTTGTTTTTAAGGATATGAAGAGAATACCGTATTGCTACTTTATCATTCTTGACGACTATGACAGGCAGTCTGCTTGCCATAATTGGACTGAGGCTTGTCATTGCCCTCTACCCAAAGGCTCTTTACTATTTAACAGCAGAAACTACTATGCTGGTTTAAAATTAAATAGAAAGTAGTTGGTTTCAGTCAAAAACAACAAGCACAGTTCAGCGAATTCTTACAATCCTAATCTTCGGTAAAAGAAAAGCACATTTCCAGGTATTAGTCATTACTCACCCTTCTGTGATAAGCTCTTCTTCATTTCTTGTCCACCTGATAACTGGAGTTGGAAATCCTGCAGCAGCACATGGCAAAACGGCACTCTGCCCAGTAACTCTGATAAGTGAAGAGGGTTGCCTCAGAAACACCAAGTCTGATGGAAACTCTGGATCTGCAAACATTTATTATGAGTTAGTGACAATGACCAAATACCAGATGAAGAAATGAAATATGACGCACCAAAGTCTGAGTTAAATAAATGTTCAAAAGAGTGAAAAGGCCAGTTATTTCTCTGACTCTTTACCCTAATACAATAATAAAATGAAGCTCTAAAGTCAAGAAGGCATTTCTACAGGAGTGTAATTTGTTTTACACCGGTAAACTGAGTTTCTGCAAAGAGCTCAAAAGGCTCAAACTAACAGTCTGTTCCCCACAGCTCTCTCTAGATAGGTCAGTTGTCTGTTCTGCTGGAGTTCCACTTCTACAAGAGCAACCTGGAACAACCATGAGTACAGTACCTAAAAAAAAAAAGAAGTCAGACTTCACCACTTTTTGTCACGACCCAGACCACAAGCCTCTTTGGTGGAAATTCCAATTATGAAAAAGGAATTACTCTTTCAATTGGATGTTCTCCCGGTCTGGAATTAAAGGGTCTACGGAGCAAAAGTATAAACCTGCAACGCTGGCTTATGATAACTAACTTGAGTTAATCAGTCTTTCCCACGCCACTAAACCTGGGACATAGACTCTATTGGCAGCATTTGAAGTATCGCCATCAACTATTCTGTACTACTTTGGGAAACTGTGTATAGTGTGTTGTCACATGGCTGCCTGTCAAAAGCTGACGATAGCTACCAATTCCCTTTTTGCTTTGGGAAATGAAATCCCTGCAGCAGAATCAATCCTGAGCCGAGGGAAACAGTCAATTTGGCAAGATTTACATGCTTCATCAGTGCAAGCTTTATGCTAAACAAGGAGAGAGCCTTTCTCCTTTCTTAGGCTGCTTGTAGAAGCAAAGAGCATCAACAAGTTCTCAGGATAAGTTTGTTTAAGCAAGTTGGAATGAAAACAAGTAAGCTACAAAGCAAGCTTCTCCGTTCTTTTACAATAGGGAATTATTATCAAAGACGACCACTTAGCCCAAGAGCCAGAATAGACAGCGTGTCCAAAGCCTGGAAGACTGAGCAACAGTTCCCTTTGCACTGAGCTGTAGTACCAAGACTAAAAAATTCAAGACACATGACCCAGTGCTGTACATAATCCTAGTAAAAGAAAACTAATACTACCCAAAGGGAAATCTTCCTCACAAAGGGAGCCCTTTTAACCCCTTACTGGAAAGATCTCAGTATCCTGAGGCTGGAATAGGATGGGGTACACGCTTGTATCAGAGTAATTTTTAAGGTGGAACCCATAGCCCTATCCCCAGCAGTTTCTGGCTTTTTAGATGCTAGCAGCATTTCTTCCATATCAGGAAAAAGCCCTCTCCTGTTAACACTAACTGTTCAAAGACAAAACATTAAGGAGTACTTGTGTGGGGGGGTATATGCTCATCACTACATATTCACTGCTTTGTGGTGTGTATGTGCTTGTATCTCACCCACCATGAAGGAAGAAGCTAAGGCCACTAACAAACAGCCATTTAAAGGCACAATGGGATCTGATCCCCAATCCCACAATCGTCTCTGGCCATGCCACACATGCATGCCAGGATGCGAGATTTTGGAACCAATTTTCAATCATAGCCTACTTGCCAGTTCAGGAAAAATCCAGGATCGTGATACCAAGCTACCCTTGCACTGGCAAGCATAGGACCACACTGGGGCTCTCACAGGCCCTGGAGCAGTCCCCAGAGCCAGAAGACAATCAACTGATTGTCAGCTAGATTGGGACTGCACTGGGGCTCCAACCTGCCCCAAAGTGGTCCCCAGACCTGGCTGACAATCAGCCGATTCCAGGTGGCAGGGACCACACACCTGAGCAGGTTGGAGAGCCCTGTGCAGTCCTAACCCAGCCACACACTGAATTTAAGGCACAACAGAAACCAGCCACAGAATTATTACACATATTTTGTAAAACAATTTTGTGGCCTATTTCCTTTTTTACTGTGCCATTAATTGCCTGAACTTATGCAGATAAGTTACTATTTAAGATGCAATTAATTTATCACATCTTAAGTGTAACATCTGCCAGGGGCCCAACTAACAGAATCCCTGCAGTCAGACAAGTCCTCAGATCTAATCACATGTTAGGTATAATAATGTTTAATGCTCAATTCTCAGGTTAATACTAATATGCTAATGCTTAAGGCTTAGGTTAACGCTAATATTAATAACAGAGCCATCCAAGTAGGCGGCCAACCTACTGGACCACAAAAAACCCTAGCAAACTCTCCATTGACCCATTTCTAGTTCTGGTGATGAGAAAGCCCCTACATGACTTAGGATAGAACAATACTATACACCGGCAAAAGTTACAGTGGACAGTTAGCTGAATATAAGCCAACAGTGTGCCCTTGTTGCGAAGAAGGCTAACAGCATAATGGGCTGCATTAGTAGGAGCATTTCCAGCAGATCAGGGGAAGTGATTATTCCCTCTATTCAGCACTGGTGAGGCCATATGTGAAGTGGTATGCCCAGTTCCAGTTGTGCCTCCCCCCACCCCAAAAGTATGTAAACAAATTGGAGAGCGTCCAGCAGCCGGCAGAGAAAAAGGATCAGGGGCTGTGGCACATGACTTATGAGGAGAGGCTTAGGGAACTGGGCTTATTTAGTATGGAGAGGAAAAGACAGGAGCAGGCAGGCGCAAGTTGGGGGATTTAATAGCAGCCTTCAGATACCTGAAGGGGGAAATGGAGCTGGACTGTTCTCAATGGTAGCAAGACACAGCTAGGCAAAGCCCTGGCTGGGATGATCCTACTTTGGGCAAGGGGTTGGACTAGATGTGACCTCCTGAGATATATTCTAACCCTAATTTTCTATGATTCTCTAGAGAGAGAGGAGAGTAACCGTGCCGTAAGGAAACCAAGCGCAAAAGAAACAGAGCGCTTCTACTTAGAATTTAGAAAATCTGGGGCTAGAATTCAAGTCGTTCCTCCTGTAAAATAAGCTGAGCTCAAAAAACCAATGCCTTGCAGGCTGGAAAGTGGTAGGAAGGCTGAGGACTTTAAGGCAAGCTCTACATGTCAAGGATAGGTTTGGAGCCAAATAAAAAGCAGCAGCAGACCACCCACTTGTACACGTGGGGGAGTAAGATGCTCACTGGTTTTAAAAACAAGCAGAATCTATAACATTTTCAACCAGAAAGTCTGCTACATCAATCCTAATGCTATGCGCACAAACTGGTACAGGATTAAATGGATTAGCTGAACATCTGTATGTTGGTTTATTCTCAACTGATGTTTCTTTTGCAACATTCACTGAAACTGAAATATAAGCTTGCAACTTTTGGATCTCAAACTGGTAGTTTGTAATGCAGAAATAAAGAAGATATTGCATTAGTTTTCATCTCATTTTAGATCTTCCCTTCACGAAAAAGATGGTATAGGCAGTCTTATCAAATAAGGAAATACTGGCACCTTTACACATGTACCTTATCCATACCGGGATTTATTTATGCAGCCACTCGTTTTAGTTTGTCTAAATTCATTTTTAGCTGAGAATTTATATATGTGACAGAATAGGTGGGTTTCCATGGCTGGAGACGGAGTACAGAACTGACTATAACTAACATTCTCAAGTTATTTAAAAGCTTTGTGAAGGTACTGCTATTCAAAAGATTGGAGTATTTCCTAGGGTGAGCAATTAAGAAGTAATATATATTTTTTCTGTACAAAATGACACAACAATGGATTTACTGACAACATCTAGTCATGCAGATGAAATTAAATTTATGAAGAAATCTGCACCTCTGCCATTAAACATGAAATAAAACTGGTTAAAGCCATAAGTAAAAATGCTTCAACAATGGGCATGGTGGCTGATGACAGACTGACATTCCTTGTTTAATTCAGAACTGGTTTGGTACCAGTCAAGGCACAGACGTGTTTAATTGGTTTGATTTTCTGTTTCAGCTGATTGTTGGACTATATGGAAGATCATTTGGGACTGGTGTGGGTATAGGATGCACGGTGCTTATAAATATTCTATGGGCATTGGGGAGCTTAAGTTCTCCAGACCAGGTGTGAGGCAAAGACTTACAGGGTAGAATGCAATGGACTGAAAAAAATCTTATGTACATATTTCATTCAAGTTCCCCTCAAATTGAGCAACTGATTACTTGTTCAGCTGACAAGCAGGAAGAAAGACTAATTTTCTAAAGGACAATCTGATTTCACTCGGGAAGTCTGAAGTTCTCCCTTTTTGCAGACCCAAAACTCTCCTTCCAAAAGCACTTTCAGACTTTCTCAGCCAAGAAATAAAGAAAAGCCATCAGGTGCAGTCTCTAAAATACACATCTTTTCCAAAAATATACTACAACCAAGTGAATAAATTTCAGAGCCAGCTGAACTCAGAGGTCAGCACATAAACAAGAATATTTCTGAAAAACCCTTAATCATCACAAACCTAGAAGTCACAAGAATGCATCTCAAAGCACTTCAGCATGTATGAAGAGCTTCTAAGTGCTACGTGCAGCAAGCTCTAAAAGAAGCAATAAGTTTTTTCAAAAGATTTTAATCTTCTGGTAACATCCCCCCAGTGACATACTGCTTCCCCAATACAGGGCAACACTACTCAGAAACTGCTTTAAAGATAGGGTGGTCAAACTTACCTTATCCCATAAGACCAGATAAGGGTCACTGGGCTAGTCTGTGGGCTGAACTAGGACCAACCACCTGTGCATACAGCACATGTCAGCCCTGCTCTGGGACTTGTGCTACATGCAGCACGTGTGCTGACTCTGCATGCAGCACAGGAGAGTGGTTCAGGGTATGCACTACATGAGACGCCTTAGTAGATTACCCCTGCAAGCTGACTCCAAAGCCACTCAGGATCAGGCTACAGGGAAGCCAAAAACAGGGCCAGTCCAGCAGGGCACCCCAAACTCCATGCTGCATGCAGAACGAGCCCCAGAGCCAGTGCATGCTGCGTGTGCTGCATATAGCAGAGGGGGCCAGGACAGGGTGTGTGCTGCACATGGTGCCTTGCCAGACCGACTGCATGCTCGCTCCGTTACAGCCGGATCCGGACAGGCCCTGGAGTCAGCATGCAGAGCTGGTCTAGTGCAATGCCACATGCAGCACATATCCCAGACTGACTCCGTGCCTCAAGCAGTTTGCATGGGGCTGGGGCTCGCACATGCCCCACGCAGCGCATGGGTTCGGTCCAAAGACACACCAGCACAAACTGTGGGCCATGCGTTTGGCACCCCTACTTCAAGGCAAAGGCTTTTACAAAAGATGACTAAAGCTGCACCTGCCTAAAACACAATTTCATAAGCACAGCATATGCCTGGCTCTTAAACTAAGCCAGAAGAAGCGTGAATTGAGGTAATTTTTAGGTTCACTGTGGCATTTTAAAGTAGACAGTGCCAGGGCAGTTTTTCAAGCACTGAAAGTAAAACCAGACTTCCAACAGTCAGATGGGAAGGCATGAAGCTTCTTCAACCAAAAAAAAAAAGCACAATAAATACACACTCACGCCTGTTGCCTGAGTTTTGGGTGCCAGATCCAATCAGCATTATTTTGTTTCTGGTCAGGTTTTTAAAGCTCTTCTTGTTAGAACAACTAACACCACTGCAGTCCAACCAGAATTAATCAAAGGGTATGCTAAATATGGCAGGCACTTGAAGTTATAATTGGACCTTAGGTTTTGGGGATTTTTTTTTTTTTAAACAAAACTGTAATATGGTAGAAAAGATAAACATAGCCAAGAATTTCAGAAGTGACAAGCAATTTTGGGGGTGCTGGTTGTAGCTGTGTAGCATACTGGCTTCTGTTTGATCCAGGAAGAACACAAAACAACTGCGGACACCTCTTCTGCCTGAAGAAGGATGTTTGTACCCAAAAGCTTGCAAAGAAGAATTTTTTCCAACTATTTTAGTTGGTCTAATAAAGGATATCAGATTTACCTAAACAACATTTTCTGAAAGCAATTTTGGGGGTTTTTTCTTTTCTTTTCTTTTTCCTTTTTTTTTTTTTTAAGGTGGGGTTTTTTTTTAATATTGAACAGACATCTCAAAAAAGTCAGATTTTCAGAGGTTGGATACTCAGTGCTTTCTGAAAGTGAGGGACAATCTTTAAAGACCTTTAAAGGCCTTGAGATGGGTACTGCAAACACTGAAGGACTTATAAATACTAGTCACATTCAAAAACACTGCCCAAGTTATTTCAAACATCAGCCAGCCACTTGAAAAACTTTGTCCTCAAGCAAGTGGTTAGTCTCCTTCTTCAAAGCTGCCTAGTCTGAAATAAATCTTTCCAATGTAGGAACCTTTTTACTGAACTTTTCCAAGAAATCTTTTCTTGATAGCAGAGCCCTTACTTAGAGCAAGGATAGTAGTGGCAGACCTAAAGTAACCAGGCAAAAACCCTCTGCCTTGTTGCACAATTAGCTAGACCTAATCTATAAGGTTTAACCTTACCTCTTTCCAGGATACTGGAAGAGATGGACTATTTTCATGTGGTACAGAGAATGCTTTTCTTAAATCAGGGTGTCAAACTCAGCCAGCCTGAGGCTACCCAGGGCAGTCTGTGAACCAGATCTGGCAATGCTGCAGCCAGCACACAGAGTGTTGCAGCAGTGGTCCAGCAGTGTTGCACTGCACAAGGGCCACCTGCATGGCATGTGCTTTATGTGGCTCCCCAACAGACAATCCCAGAGTGCTAGCTCTGGCAATGGTCAGGATCAGGCCCCAAGCTGTCTGTGCGTGCCAGAGCCAGTATACAGGGATGTCTGGCAGGGGTCACACATAGCACATGACCCGTGCCAGTCCACTGTGCTGTAGGCAGTGCCCATAGAACTAACTATGCTCCAGCAGACTCAATCAATTGAGCCTGCTCTAAAGCACTCTAATTACAGAGTGTCAGAGCAGCCTCACTGCTTGTATACAGGTGCCCCAAAAGACAAAAAAGTTTTTGTCTAACTGAAGTCTTTAGGCTTAACATGGACGATTTAGGTGACATGTAATGGTTTATGATATACAAGACATCAGATTAACTGATCCAATCATCTCTGTCTGCCCTTTCACTCTGCACTCCCTTGTAGCAGGGGGCTGTGTGCAGCTATTCCTTCCACTCGATCTGGTAAGTAATACTATTCAGGTTTCCTTTCTTCTCATTACTAACACAAGGGGATAAGACACAAGTATTTTCTTAATCATATTTTCAATGGAAAACCAAGGAGCAGAAAAAAAAAAATCAATAAAAGAGAATAGATTAATGAATACCTGGAAGAATTTTAAGCTCTGCCTCATCACTGTACTTGGGGGACCCACCACTTTCAATGATGCAACGATACAGTCCTTCATCCCCATCCGTTGCATTGCTAATGATCAGAGCTCCACTTGGTAGTTTAAATATGCGGTCATCCAGAAAAAGTGGCTGACGGGTCTGCTCCCACCTCACAAATGGTACTAGATCAGCATTAACTTCACAGTTAAGAATTGCACTGTTTCCTCTATAGACAGATGTCGATTCTGGCTGACTGATGAACCTGGGAAGTCCTAGGAAAGGTAAAAAGAGAATAGAAGACGTTAAGGTTAAGACAAACTCTCACTATGTTGAGGGTCACAGTATTATCAAAAATCTGGACTTATAAATTTAGCAACTGAAAAAACAAGCTGCAAGCCCTCTCTTTAGAATCAGCAGATAAAGATCACAAGGAACAAAACAAAAGCTACATTGCATCTACATGGGAACTTAAATATGTTTAACTGGAGAAAAGAAACACGGAGGGCTAGACTATAAAAGCCTTTATGTAAGCCTCTGAAAGGGAGAGGAAGCAAGCACTTCTTCATCTGCATCTACAGGGAGCACTCTGTATAGCAGAGATAAGTGACAACACCCTGACAGGTCCTCTCCATGCTCACACACTCCCTACTTATCCAGCTGTGTATGCTTTGGGCCAAGCTGGAGCATGTAGTCACTGGTCCAAATAAGCTCTACTTTCTCTCTGCCTCCACTGCGCACATCTATGACTATCAAGGAGCAGAGCACAAAAACCTACACTGTGCCAGGACCTGATGTAGGATCCTGGGAAAGGGTAGAAAGCTCACTGCACGCTCCTACTTCCCATGCCATACAACCTTTACTATTCAACCTCTTCTGTTAACTGCAAACACCTGAAACTGTTTACATACAGTAAGAGAGGTAAGAAATTAAAATAAAAGTAAGGACATTTAAGTGTTCTACCACATCAACATTAAGGATTCACTGCATAAATGGCATACAGATATAGATTTAATGTCACAGTCATTTAGCTGGGATTTTCAAACAAGCCTTAGAGAAACAGGTGTTAAAATCCCATTGAAATGCAAGGGAACAGCGATGCTTAATTCCCTTAGGCTGCTTTGAAAATCCCAACCTTAAAATATTTCTGCTCTGGTACACATGGTAACAAGACTGATTTAGTCTCTTAAAGTCCTCATATACACATCTGGGGGGATGGGAGAGTCAACACATTTTTGAGTGCTTAATTTCTTTGTTGTATTTTGCAAAGAAAATTCCTGATTGCAGCATTATGAACAGGTTTTTAGTGGGTTTTTTTTAATCATGAGACAGCCTTAAAACTGATCTGTGCATCCCAGGACATGGTAGTGCAGCAGAAACGCCAACAAAATGGATGGTTTTATTGTCTGCAAAGCTTCTGCATGCAGTAGCCCTCAATGAAAACCTGTACAACTGAAAATAAACATGTCCTAATTAAGAAGTTTGTTGACGAGTTTCCATGACATAACATCCATCTGGATTTATGGAAAAAAATTGTCAGTTGTATGGCTTCATGCCACCCATGCTACCAGAGTGGTTTTTAAGTTTTCTAAATGTCACACTGTATAAGAAAAAGTTTAATAAAAGTTTCAAATAATACCAGTGTGAGGTGTCAAAGGTGTTTTGCATAGCTTGACAGTTACTTTTCCATTTAATGATTCATTCTAAGGTTAAAAGGCTTGCAGAAATTCATAGATAACAGCTTGAGAAAAAGATGAGAGTTTTTCCCTTTAAAACACAAATTAGCACAATGTATTTAGAAACATTAAATGTTAATAAGTCAGGAAATAGAAAAAGTTAAAGTTCCAACACCAATTTATTCTTAATTTCACCCTATCTTTCACAATCTAATTTTCCAAAACACTTCAGAAACCGTGAAGAAATTACCATATTTACTCAAATATAAGATTACTCTGAATATAAAACAGCCCCCTAATAACTAGATTCTATATCTGGAAAATTTATAATATTGTTACAATTTTACAGGTATAGCATCTAAGTCTTGGAGGTTTGCCTTGAATTTGTCCTGTCCACCCTCCCACACTGCTACACAACAGGGAAAATAAATCTTGCATTGGGGGAAATCAGGTATCCCACCTGCCCTCTGCCCCCCAGCCCTTCTTGCCCTTAAGGGGGAGGTCACTATGGAATTTACCTGGAAAGTCCCTCACCTTCCTACACTGTAAGCTTGGTGAGAGGAAGCAGGGAAGAAGGAACCATTCGTGACCAAGCAGCAGTGAAGAGGCCAGCTTGCAAGTGAATTTGCTAGGAAAAGTCCGCTTGGAATAGAGACGGGAAGAGAGAGAGAGGGGTGGCAGATTAAGAGACCTCGAGAAATGGTTGGAGGACATAACAACACCAGAGCCACTGCCACTTCCAGCTCTTCCTCTATTCACACCTACAAGTTATCTGTCCAAGCAGGACTGCTCACCGAGGCTTCTACACAGGTCCTCGTTTGACACTGGGGAGACTGCAGATTGCAGATATGTCCCGGTGACCGCCAGGTGGGAGACTGCCTGTGATGTGAGCAGTGCCTCCTAGTGGTGTCCTTTAGGAAGCAGGCAAGAGAGTTACAGGAGGCGGCAGCAAGGCTCTGAAGCATCCTCTGCCATGAAAACTTCATAAATTCAGTGCTGGAAGAGACCTCTAGGACCGTGAAGGAAGAATTGCCAAAGATGGCACTAGAAAAAGAAGATCACATGGACTCCCAAGAAGGTGGAAACTGGAAGCTTATGACTTCTGGCAACAAGCAGAAATCTTCAACGCCACCTGCAGTAGTTTGCCTGGAGAACAGATATGGAGCCCCAGCAACAGGGGAGGAAGAACATCTCTATTGGTGGAAAAAGCCAGACCAAGCATCCCCAAAGTTCGAAGGATCAAGACCACTGCCACCAATAATAAGTGATGGGTAGTTGCAGTTGGAGACTCCCTTCTGTGGGTTATGGAGGCATCCATCTATTGCCTTGACCACACCCACATCCAGAGCTAGTCACTTTGTCATATAAAGCAATCAGGTTGGTCAGGCATGACTTTCCCCTGGTGAATCCATATCCTAATCATCTCCTTCTCCGCCAAGTGCTTAGAAATGGATTCCTTGAGGATCTTCTCCATGATTTTTCCAGGGACAGAAGTGAAGCTGACTGATATATAGTTCCCTGGATCCTCCTTTTTTATGGGCACTATATTTGCCATTTTCCAATCATTCAGGACTTGATCTTGTCATGAGTCCTGGGATCCTCCAAAAATTCATATGAAGGTGAGGGACACAGCAAACTGGTCCAGCTCTACCTCATGGAGGGCAGGACCATACTAATCATATGTGACAGACTGAGAATCCGAGTGAACTGTTTTGAGCCAAGTTTGGTGATGTTCACAAAAACCTAAAGGCTGGTGAAGAAACAGGAATAATTAATTGGAAATGGGCAAGAAAGGGCAGCTATATACATGCTCGAGGTCTGGTGGGAAAGGAGCATTAGAGCAGATCTTGGCAGCTGGTATGATTAAAATGCCTGCAGTGTGTCATGTATTCAGTGTCCCACATTTCAAAATGGTGGTGGGGTACTTGACTAAAGCTCACTACAGGCATGCGGCTGCATTTCCAGACTCAAAAGTGAACATCTGTTCGCTTGCTTATTAGTTCAATCTATGCAGCTTAGACTAACCTGTGAAAATTGAATCGACTCAGCCTTGGGCTTTTTGACTGTCTGTACTTAGCCATTGTGACAATCTACACAACCTTACATATTGGGGGTCGGACCTGATGATTTATTTAGGTCCCTTCTGACCCTAAGCATTATGAAACAAGAGCAAACCAAACGCCTTTGTATATAAGCCACGCCCAAAAAGGTAGAAGAGTAAAAGTTTTCCCTACTACATGATGCAGGAGAATATTCCTGTAATTTGTATATGCAGCAGGTAGACTTGCTTCATCTGTATAGAAACTTATGCATGTTTCCACCAAGTAAGCAGAGAATAGATGACTGCAAAGAAGTGGAATTAAAGTGACATCAGAACTTAAAGAATTTCCTGACTTTCAAATACACTCACAGTCTTCCACGTACTCATGCCAACTAAAACACATTTTCAACCTTTAAAAAAACATTAAGTATTTTAGTGAACATATCAACTAAAAGCTAAACAAAATTGAGTTTTCCAAGGTAGATTAAGTATACTATCTGCCATGTATTTTTATATATTCCAGAGGGATATGAAAAGCCTCAATAAAAGTGAGAAATTCAAGCAAACACTAGTACAGTACTAACGGAAGAAAAGTCTAATTTACTCCAGAACTAGGTCAAATTTTCACATTATTTTGTAAGTCATCAAAAGTTTTCCCTAACAAAGCACAAGTCAACATAGATGTCAAATAAGAAATCTTACTCAGGGCAGGAAATACTTTGACTGTCAGAGCTGTTGAAAGTAAAAGCAGAGGAATAAAGCACATATTAATCTAGACTTTTCAGTTAAAATCTACAAGGCTACTCGTGCAGGCCTTAAGTGCGAAAGTCTGAAATACACAAACATATAGCTCAATGTACTGAATTAATATATTCCAGACCCAAAAAAACACTTAAAAGTCACGTTTCCACTCACTCTGCCAACATTCCTTCTCTTTTGCCAATTATGTCTCTAGACAGCCTTGTCTCCTCCAATAAGGAGGTAAGACCAGCTGCCTATGCTGGATTTTGGACAGAAGCAGCAATACATCATGACCTCTCTCCTGCAACTATATGCATTATAATGATAATAAAAAAACCCTAAATCTACTTTTCTGGCAAAGCGACTGGGAAAGAAGCATATTTGTCCCAGGGGCCACAGAAGTCAGATAGGATGATGAGGGCCACAAAAGTAGAAACTATGTTAGGCAGTAGCTGCAGTTTAACTTTCATTTTAACCCACTCTCCACTGACTCTCTCAACTTTCTGAAGCTTTCAACTTTCAAGATCAATTTCTCCAGGCTTAAACTCAGCACTAAATTGATTTTTTTTTTTTTTAAGTCTGAGTAAATATGGTTCAGGAGAGTAAGTAAAAAGGGAATGATAAGATATATTATCTCACCATTATAAAAATAATCCCTGCAATTTTTTTTTTACTTAAATAGCTTGCGTGTCAAAATGACAAGACGGCCAAAGGATGACATTTTTGAAGGAATAACCCTACCTGAGAAGCATCTTTACTTTCTCCCACAAAAAGGGGCTTTGACGTGACAGAGTTGAGAAACGTACAAAATTAATATGTGCATATCAGTTTTCCTGATTTTCTCTGCCCCCTTCATAAAGTCTGTAGGTAAATAAGGAGTTGCCTCACACAGAACATGTGTTATGAAAAGAAAAGTCTAATAAAATATATGGAGGACTCCTGCAGATTTTAGGTAAATAGAAAGTTGACTGAAGGTTTTGCAGAAAACTTGGCCTCTGTTCTTAAAATTCTTTTACAGTATTATCAAACCCTCCTAACTTCTGGAAAACAGTACACTGTGCAAGGGCTCAACACATTTTACACAATTTACACTTTTGTATTTCCCAATGAATCTTTCATGTCCGTGCATTTTAATTATGGCCCCTCTTATTTGATGTTAGGGAAATTTAGCAATACAGCTATTTTAAAATGGTTATGCCTAAAACAATGTATTAAAGAGTTTGGTTTTTTATGTTTAGAGCATCCAAAGTGATGGTCAATCAGTTAGGTTCTGAAGTACCCCAAACTCAGATCTCTGCAAGAGAAAATGAAACAGGAAGTTATGTGTATTTAAACAATATCACACAACACCATTTCAGTTACATTGCTGCACCCCATATTCTGCAAATGCACTGATGACCACATGATCATACCATATGAACTCAGCAAGAGAATTTTTAATGTGCTAACTAGCCCAGCAGTCTCCACTATCAATCGCAAACACTTGCTGAAATAAGAAATTGAGCAAGCCAGTGAACTGACCTACAGAGATAACACCTTTATCAATCACTTGAACAGTGATTGTCCTTCCTTCAAGGGGCAATCAATTGCCCTTCCTTCAAGGGCAAAGATCATGACAACCAAAAGCCTGGAGAAACCCGAAGGGGCTGAAGTGAAACTTGAAAGAGAGCAGAGTGTAGCTTTTATGTACATCACATGGAACATTTTGACGTCTCGTCATACCCGTCTGGAACCTAAGAGCAACAGGATTAAGAGAAGCATCCCTTGTATCAGAGGTGACCAAGTGTTTCCCTCATTCTACTGCCCCGATGAAAAGTTAGATGATCATCACCTTGAAATGTTTCATTAAATCCAACATAAGTTCATACTATCCAATTTCTTGGAAATTATGACTGGAATGAATACATTCCATGAATATGAAAAGGGATATAGCTCCCTGCTGAGAAAAGAAAAATAACAAAATAAAAATAATCTTGGAGAATATTGGACAGAATATACTATTCAAGGTACTGCCTCCCAAGCTCATGAAAAATAATTAAAGCCCATGTTCAAAAGAAAGACAAGGTTAGTATCCAAAGCACTACTTGGCCAACTTGGGACTGGAGAGCTACCTTTCTAGCAAGAAATGAATAAATGTTTCATGTTAAAAGATCCACAAAAGTTTTGCTGATACAGCTTTTAAACTAAAGGTGTGAAGAAGAAGAACACTTCATACAAATACAATATTTGAGATTGAGAACATGATTAAGAAGCATTCCTAAAAAGTTGTGCTTCCTTTGAAAGATGTAAGAAAGTTCAAACTGTCATGCTTACAAACCAGACACACTCTCCTTTTCCCTGTACTGCAATAAGTTAGAGCAGCATTTCTCAACCCATGGGTTGCGACACAAAAGTGGATTGCACGAATATATGAAAGGGTTGTGAACAAACTTTAAAAAAGTAGATCAAGAAACTTTAAAAATAGATTCTCCTTTAGAGGAGAAAAATGTGGGAGACTGTGGCTTTTCCCTTGAAGGCTGGCAGAGCTCTGCTGGGATGCATTTGCTGTCTTGTTCTGAGACTAAAAGAAATGCAAAACTCTAGAACTCTTGGTTCAGAGATGGGCTGGAGGAGCACCAGCTGGGCTGGGGAGGTGGGAGGCTATGGGTTGAGAGCAGTGTTGTAGCAACAAAGTTTGGCGCCCAGGTCAAAACCCACTGTGGCAGCCTGCCCTCACCCTGAACTCTGATCCGAGGGACACATGCCCCCCCAACTATGCTTGCCCAGGAGTGCACACAGCAATGGGAGCTGCCCTTCTTCCATCCCTGTGCCCCCACTAAACAAGCCACTCGCAGCTCCATCCCGCGCCCCATCCCAGTTGGGCAGTGCCTGTTGGTTCCCCTTTACTATAGCACTGGTGAGGAATGAGAGGCAGTTAAACTATTTACTGGGTTGGGACTGGCCATCAATGTTTACAAATGGGTCCTGGTACAAGAAAGGGTGAGAACCACTGAGTTAGAGCATTACTGGTGCCAATCTTTATGTGACCTAATCTTTATGTGACATGATTCTGGGAAAAATCAGATTCTCATTTTCTAACACAGGAACACTTAAGGACATGCAAGAGGTAACTTTTTTTTAAATGTTGTGCAATTGCTGAATGTTTTTTCAGAGAAAGGATATCCAAGAGTCTCAGCTGTCCTGAGACAGGGGTTTTCAACCTTTTTGAGTCAGTGTACCCTCAGTGGCCAGTCAAAAAGGAAAGGGTCCCACAATGGCCAATTGGGGAGCTTCCCCCTATCAGCCACCTTCTTCAGAACCTCTCTTCAGCAGTGAGGCCAACACAAGTTTGATCGAGAAAGAGAAGCGCATCAATACTAATGTAGCTATCCCCTAATGGTGAATCAGTAAAACTGCACAAGTATTGCAAAATGCAGTCTAAAACTTTAAAACAGAAAAACACTTTTCCTTTAACTGTCCTAAGTTATTTTTGAAACACTACTGTTACTTTAAACAATAGGGGGTAAATCAAGTATAATTAAGAATACTGTCTCATTAACCCCTACACTACTGGAATCAAGTTGATATTTGCTCCACTGAAATTTGTCTATTAAAATTCCAGTGAAGTCAATACAAAGTCAGCATGCACCTGCTACCTTCAACAGTATAGCAGGTGCATGCTAACAGCATCCACTGGGAACATTCAGCAATAGTCAACTGATTCATTTATGAGAATGACTCAGATGTGTACAATAACTGATTAGTGAAATGCCAATACATTTTTCAAAAATGAGTATATTAAACAAGATTAATGTAAAAGCAGTGGGATCACTACCAGAAACAGTCCAAGAAATTATGTTAATAAATCAATAATGACAAATTACTATTCAACTGACTGGGAATTTATTCAAAAACTCATGCCACCATGGGTAACAGCACTTACAGCTCAACATGTACGCAATCCAATTTCAGAATTGCCAGCTTCTCCAAAAGCATGCTGAGCATAAGCAGAAAATAATCCTCCAACATACAGAAACTTTTAAGTACCAAGAGGTAGTATATAGACTCTGCTATGTTTTTAAGAATATAAAACCTTTTCTAAATTTAAGAAATACACACGGTTGTACAGGGTGTGGGGGGAGGCATAATCTGTACCCATTGCTTCTGGCCTTCCTTGGTCATGGTACGATATCTTTGAGGGATGGTACACACCTACCAGTTGGTCAATTAAAGTCATTATTTAGGAATTCTCATGAGATCCTCACTGATGTTAGGCTCTTAGAGGAAAGTCAGCAAGTAATGCTTTCTTTTTTCTCTTGTTGGCTAGGAGAGTACATCTCATCCTGATTGGTATCCAGGTTGTTCCTTATTGGTCTAATAAAAGATATCATCTCTACTACGAGTCCCAGTTGCCTTCTCACCCTGATAGGCACCAATATACAAGCCTCTCTCATCTCCCATCTCAAGCACAGGAGTGCATTGTAAACTATCAGCCTTTAGGAAACCCCAAACTAGCACTGAATACCTTCTTTAGCAATCCCTCACAGTTGAGGATGATTGTCTTATCTGTGGGTCTGGAGACGCATGGAAAAGCTAGTCCAGGACTGACAAACTCTGTTTCAGACACAATAGCAGAAGTCAGGGGTCAGCAACCTTTAAGCAGCAGTGCATCAAAATAAAGCAAGTGGGTCCAAAGGTAGGCCAGCATTTGCAATCCAGCTGCCATTGCCACTGCTCCCCTGCTTCTGGTTTCCCAACCCCCACAAATTGCCACCAATATCATAGCTCCATGGGTCAAATAGAACCATTCTGCAGGTCAAATCTGGCCCATAGGCTATAGGTTGCTGACCCACGCTGGAGTTGTTCATCAACCTGTACTCTACTCTCTACACCAACTTCCCACAGGTGCACGCTCTCTCTTCTCACAGGCCTCAGAAGACTTCAGTTAAGGTGGTTGTAGGCCCCTATCTCCTCCTCTCTTAAACAATTTCCTTCCATCTTATCATCCCTTACCCCTCCCAAATCAGTTTTTATATTACCTTCCCATCATTGCCTTGGTCTACCTCAAGGTCTGATACCTTCCACCTCAGCTTCCAAAATTGCCTTGAATTGCTCATTTCTCAGTCTGCATGATATGCCCTGCCCACTTCATGCTCCGTGCTCCTATCTAACTCAAAATCAAATATGAAGATTCAGTCCTTATCTCCAAGTTACTAAGGCCTGAGGCCCAGCATATCTAGAAAAGGCTGCCTAAACTTCAACATGAAGAACATGATCAACACCCTCAAGAATAATGGAGTTTTTAAATCTCATATGTGCCAGAGGAGGAGAATAGCCAGGTCCAATCCAAGACCCAATTAATGAACTTCTGCAGGAATAAGGACCCAGACAAACCACACTGCCTTCTTCTCCAATTACAAGTCATACTTCAACCTACATACTCTTAATATAAGCAAAACTACATGCATTTTTAAATAAAAATACTCTACCAAAACAAAATACTACATTGTGTACACTGATCTCCCCTTCAAAAGAGAAAAGAAAGAAACCAAACTGGATATTACTTATGTCACATACCAACTTAAAAGAAAATCACTCAGCTGATTCAGCGAGGATGGAAAATAAATCAATATAGGAAACAAGCCGTGTTTTAACTTTGCCGACTTTACTGAATAATGCACTTATCTTGCATGTTTAGTTACTCCCAAAAATATCTCAAAACTTCACATCTTTCCTTAATATTTGCAATGGCAGCCAATTTCAGCCATATTGAGAGAGCCTGATACTCTGCTGCCCTGTACCTGGAGGAGACATACCCTAATACCAAGTAGAATAAGTAGTTGTAAAAAGGCTACCAAATTAAGAACCATGTATAGTGGAGCAAAATATGACAAAATGTGCAAGGGAATAAAGATTTTAGCCTTATCCATCAATGAAGAATTAAAGAAAACAGAAGAAACTTCAACCTGTAAGTGCCTCAAGTAGCTTGGGTAAATGCTCAGATGACAATGACCTGGCTAGAGAAAATGCACAGTGAACCAAAACATTTAAATTAATTTTATGTATTTCCTCCACCCTATTCCTCCACTTAGCATCCTGCTTTCCCTCCTATAGTTATGTTTTAAGCAATTTTCTTTCCCCTACAAATTTTGCCATTATAACATGGCAGAAGAAAAATGGAACGTTAAGTGAAAGAGTATGACCTATTTCTCTATTACATAAACAGCTATGTCCTAAATAAATAGGGAAATCCTGCTGGGAAGCAGTAGGGTATAGACAGGCTCTAATCCTGCATTATCAAGCACAGTCAGATCCTAGACTAGAGATCTATAAAAACTGGTCCTCTTTGCAGGTCTTGCCCCCAGGCCATGCTTTTAAATTGATGAATTCATGGCAGTTAAGTCCAACTCTCCCCTTCTTTTTAAAACAGCAGGGGAGAACAAAAAAGGTGAAGTAACTTGTACCCTTTCACTTTAAAAACACTCAATCTATCCTGAAGGGTCTTTCATTTTTAGTTTATTCTTCAACTGAGCTTGATACCTTATACATTATTTAGATTTTCAGCTAATTCTGAAACAAAAATTGACATTTTACCAGTCCTTGTGTTATAAGCATCCATTAAAATAACACAAAATTTTGCAATCCTGAAATATTACCTCAAATTCATTATCTGGATTATACACTGATTTTTCAAAAAGTGGTCCAGGTTGACTGCTTTATAGTTCCTTCTACCTAAAAACATGGCAACAAGCAGTGACTTCAGAGAACATAAGCTGCTTTTTTAAAATGCAAAATCTGCTTATGGAAAATGTAGAACCACTTTTGGGAACAAACCGTCTCTTCTTTCTGGTTCCTCGATTTCTTACTGAAGCACACTGCCAAGTTCTAGATATAATGTACCCACTGTTACTAAGCAGTCCATCTCTGAGTGACTTTCTCCAACTGCCTCTCTGGATTTCAATTCAGAGGTATTTTTCATACTATTTCTTTTTTTAATTTACTGTTTTGGGGTTTTTTAAATCATTTCATCTATAATTCCTAGGCTACAAAGTAGTATTTCTATTTATTCTTTGAGACATTCTTATAGCACACAATCACCATATGCTCTGAACACTTCTTCTTTAATAGACAGTCATTCTAAATTTTAATAGTTTAATGACTGTCTATTAATAGTTAATAGACAGTCATTCTAAATTTTCAGGAGTTAGTACCATTTCTCCTTAAAGCTTCTTTTCAGAAAAACATTCCACATTTTCAAATAATGCCCCCCCCCTCACTTTGCCATTTTCCATTAAAAATGTTGAGCTTTTACTTCCCATTTTTCCTGGAGACCTCCTTAGAGAAGTAGCAAAATGGGACATCTGATGTCACAGGACAAGGATGAACAATTTCAAGAAAAGGGAAGAATGTAGTCAAGTGTTAAAATTCTGTTAAAACCAATTTAAATCCAAATTTCAAAACACACATGGGGGGGAAAAAAATCTTCTCCAAGACCATGGTGAGACATACATTTGAAGCACTCAAAACTCTGCTCCAATTTGGAATGCTTCAAAGCCATGCAGACCTGTGACTAATCTCCTGCACTGGAGCTGTTAAAAAAAAAAAAAAAAAAAAAAATCACTGAAGTGGCAGTGCTCTCCAGCCATAAGGTACAATAGGGAGAGGTGGAGGGAAACAGAGCACTGTGCTTCACTGTGTGTGTAAAACATTTCAGGAAATGCTTCCTAAAGAAGCACTTCAAAAGATGTTTTTCATCTTTTGAGGCTCATTTTTAATTGCTTCAACGGAACATTTACCCACGACCCAAGGAAGATTTTGCAAGCTGTCCTCCTTGATTTTGGAGAAGTGAAGTCCTATCATTTCCCATTAAAAAAGAAAGAAAGAGAAAAAGGCAAAGATAATTTTTCCCTGCAGTTACTTTTAAAAGTAGTTTTCACTGTCTGACTACAACTTTTAATGTTCTGTACATGTACATGCCTCACTGGCTAGGGACAGACATTACGCACAAACCAGTTTAAGTGATTAGAAAGTGGTTTAAACCTGTAACAGAACAGATGTTCAGTGCACATAACCCAGTTTGAAAGTGGCTGAAAACAGTTTAAAATAAGCCTGAAGGTATTATCAGACTGAACTGATTTGGCTAAAACCAGTTTATGCAATGTCTGTCCCAGACCCCTTACTCATTTAAAATAAACTAGAATCCCTCAGCATCCCGGCATGCTCTGTGGGTTGGGTGGAGCTCTGCTCCACGTCAGGGCTGGCCCCGCCCCTCTGCTCCCTGCCTGAAGCTTGGCAGAGACTGCAGGTAAAGCAGCATCTGCCTGGTTTCCCCCTGCCTTACCCCCCCCCCCCCCCCCCTCACTGCTTGCTGGACAGGCAGAGATCCCCTCAACCCATCTGCCACAGCACGGACCCCAGCCCACGGACCAGAGCCATGTGGTGTGGTAGCTAATGGTGTGTGTGCATGAGCGGGTACCTGTATGTGTCCATGTGGTATGGGGGGGGTGTCCAATTTCACTGGGACAGGCAGACAAACAGTGGCTGCTGAGGGCTTTTTGGAGCTAATCAACAGGTCAGCTGGTAAGCTGTTTCAGAAGAGTTTGAACTAATGGAGAAAGGCTGTTGTTTTGCTGATGAGGTGATAAGCACTGTTCTCAGCCCCCTGCTGCCTTGCTCACCTGTCAGTTTGCTGCAGACAATATAAAAAAGCATGGAGGGAGATTGAAAAGCTCCATACCATCAACAGATGCATGCACTGCACACACACACCTCTTGCCTCAGAGTGCTAGCCCAGGGCTGGCATCTGGCAACACTCTTGCCCCTTGAGCAGACAGTAGGGAAAAGCCTGGGATGGTGCAAGCAGGCCTCCCTAATCAGAGCATCCTGCTGGGGCCTGGCTACATCCCCCCACAGCTCAGCACTATGGGAAGGGAAGAAAGGGCTGCTCTAGCACCCCCTGGTTTCTAGGCTGAGCCACTGCAGGCATGTACCTGCATTTCCTCAGTCCAGAGGGGATGTCTGTCTGGTTACAAACTGGTTTAGCCTAGCCAGGTTAAACTAACCTGCAAAGATTGAAGCAATTCAGCTGCAGGCTTTCTGAATGTCTGTCCCTAGCCATTATATTTAAATTCTTACCTACTACCAAAAGCCCAAACTATCTTATATGAAACGGAAGTCTCTTATAAGAGGTTAGTCATTCCACCTGTCCATAAACGAAACATAAAATAGATAAACAACAGAATCTTCTCCATTGCCTGGAATCAAAATTCTTGGATTTCAATCACGTAAAGTTAAAGACAAAGGTGCAGAAGGGTACCCTGAATCTCAAGCTTCTCCCACAAAGGGCACTGAGTCAGTGAAATTCAAGAGTGAAGCAGGATCAGAAGTCAAAAAAGAAATGCTTGAACCTTCACTGGCTCCATCTTTTAGGTGCTTTTAATTTAAAAAAAAAAAAAGGACGACGTCCAGAAGCCAAGAGACAGGAGTATAGAATGCTGCAATGTAATATTGTAGAAAGGTTTAATCAGCCTCTATGTGGTATGACTTCATTATTCACTGGCAGCAACGTTACAATTATTTTTAGGCCATCCCAGGTAAGCACCAATAAAACTCTTTAGATGAGCACACATTTACAAATAGTTCTTTTTTTCTACTACTTATCATGAAGTATTATAAAAGTATATTACTTTAGTATATACTGAAATGCACGAACATTAAGAGCCTCTTTAAACTTCACTACCTGCCCTGCAGAAAAAATGTCTTGAGTAAGTATACTTAATTGTCATTTAATTCACTTTCAACATTTCCATACCTTAAAAACACCAATAATAAACATGGCAAAAAGGTTATTTAAAAAGAGACTCGACCCATCACACCCAACTCTCCCTACAACGGAACAATGAGCAAGAAACAAAAAGGAAAGAAAGGAACTACTTCAACCAAAAGTAACTACAATTCTCCCAATATAATAATAATATTCCAAGGCAATATTACTACAGAGAGCTGTAAAGGATATATAAACCAAATAAAGGAAAGGGTATGTATGGATATTTCAATTTTCAATATGGAATCCCTCTTAGAAGAGACTTGTGTGATTTCCTCTTACTCTCCAGGTCTTTTGCAAAGAGTAGAATAAGTAAAACCTCTTTCTGAAAGAAAAAAATGTCATATTTCCAATTAATAGAGACTCTGTAAGTAGAAAAAGAAAAGTGGCCCTGCTGCAATTCAGAAGGCAGCACTCCAAGTGTTTAATAATAATTAGCTGGCAAAACTCTGTAAGCAATACTCACGACTCCCTAATTTGGTGCAATGAAATCTACAGGTGGCACATTATGACAATATGTTTATTATTAAAATATACATTAAATTCAATTGTAACAATAAAAGCTAGAAACATAATATATTAGAACACCCAAGAAAAATTTATACTTTGTTCATCTGCCTCTGTTTATCTCTTCCCTAGGATTGCTTTTCATGAATGTAGACTGCATTATAAAACCATAATCATTTGTTATTTAAGTATTATGTACCCATATGGCATTATACACTTGTTAAACAATGTGTAGTTTAAGCTATTTTCCCCCCACTTCCTGCATGTCAAAAAGCATATGGTGGAACAAAATTGTTCAAAAGCTCAAAACAGCCTCTCTAAAGGCTCATTTATAAAGAACAGTATTTCAAGGTATTATTTTTTTATTAGTATATTTACGTAGGAGCCCTATGACGAACAAGGATCCCATTGTGCTTGTACTAGACACATACATAATAAAACACTGTGTTAAAGGAATATATTTATGAAAAGAGATTTTAATTACTGTTAATTTTGAAACAAAACACACTGAATACAGACAAGTTCTACAATACTGACGTTTTTTTCTATAATGTAACTTCATAAGAAAAACAGACAAACCTCTGTGTACCAAATTGGAGGCTTAATCACAATTACTCTCTCTCATTTTCATAGATTTCATAAATTTCATAGACATTCGGGCTAGAAGGGACCCCGAAGGATCATCGAGTCCAGCCCCCTGCCCCAGGGGCAGGAAGTCAGCAGGGATCATAAGATCCCAGCATGATAAACATCCAAATGTATCTTGAAGGCGTTCAAAGTGCGTGCTTGAACCACCTACGGCGGCAGTCTATTCCAAACCCTAGGGGCTCCGACAGTAAAGAAGTTCTTCCATATGTCCAGCCTGAATCAGTCACAGCAGAGTTTGTAACCATTCAATCTTGTCATCCCTTGAGGTGCTCTGGTGAACAGACATTCCCCCAGATCCTGGTGAACACCCCTGATAAACTTATAGGTGGCCACCAGATCGCCCCTGAGCTTGCGCTTTTCCAGGCTGAAGAGTCCCATAGCTCTGAGCCTCTGTTCATAAGGTCTATTTTCCTAACCTCTGATCATGCGTGTGGCTGTCCTCTGGACTCTTCCACATCCTCTTTGAACTGTGGAGCCCAAAACTGGACACAATACTCCAGCTGTGGCCTCACCAAGGCCAGGTACAACGGGAGAACGACGTCCTGAGATTTGCTTGAGAAGCATTTATGGATGCAAGCCAGTGTTTCGCTCGCTTTACTAGCCACAGCATCACACTGAAGGCTCATGTTCATCTTGTGGTCAATCATGACCCCCAAGTCTCTTTCATCTGTATTGCTAAACAGCATAGCACTGCCGAGCCTATAAGGATGCTGCAGGTTTTTCCTCCCAAGGTGCAGAAACTTGCATTTTTTGATGTTTAACACTATCAGGTTCTTGTCCGCCCATTTCATGAGCCTGTCAAGATCTGCCTGGATCACCCTCCTGTCCTCAGTTTGATGCCCGCTTCTGACACCAATGTCTACATCACTGATGAAGATGTTAAAAAGTATAGGCCCTAGGACAGAGCCTTGAGGGACCCCACTGGTCACAGCGCACCACAATGATTGACTTCCATCAACCACCACTGTCTGGGTCCTACCGCGGAGCCAATTCCCAGATTGAGGTGTGGTCGAGGCCACAGTTAGCCAGTTTTGCCAAGAGGTAATCGTGGGATACCAGGTCGAAGGCTTTTTTTAAAGTCAAGATATATGACATCAGTCTTTTCACCCCTTGTCTAGGTGATAGGTCACCTGGTTGCGAAAGGAAATGAGATTGGTCAAGCAAGACCTACCCGCAACAAACCCATGCTAGGTATCCCTAAGGATATTGCCATGAGCTAGTCTGTTAAGGATGGCCTCTTTGATAATCTTTTCTAAGACCTTCCCCAGGATTTAAGTCAGGTTGATGGGCCTGTAGTTTGCCAGATCTGCTTTCCTCCCTTTCTTGAAGATAGGCACCATCTTGGCCTCTTCCAATCTTTGGGCACTTCACCAGAGCGCCAGAAGTTCTCAAAGATACATGCCAGGGGATAAGTTATGATACTCGCCAGCTCCTTGAGTACCCTTGGGTGTAAACCGTCAGGGCCGGCTGACTTGAAGGTATCCAGCCTGTCAAGGTGTTCCTTCATGAGGTCAGCTACAATGGAGAGTAAGGAATCTCCTTCACCCGGGCCTCCCTGACCCACAGTGGGCAGGGGCGTCCTATGGGACTGGTGAAAAACTGAAGCAAAGTACCCATTAAGAAAGTTTGTTTTTTCCTGGGCATCGGTTGTCAGTTTTCTCTTAGAGTGATTTTGAGATCTGTGGTGTTCCCCCCACCCACCCTTAAGTCTTGGTGGATTCTCCAAAGATATTGCTACTTAAGCTAAACCAATGTTTTTATTTAAGTTACACAGATTCAACAGTTATTTTCCATGTAGATACATTAGGTGAATTTATTCTGAGATCTTAACCAATTGCACTGCTTTTTTGATTGAAAACAATAAGAGGTGGTCTCATAATATGATTTCAGTTAAAGTTTATAGGAGTTAGCAAGGAGACACCATCAAACTATTCTTTAATTTCCTAGTAACAAATAATCCTTTAGATTCTAGTCTGAAAGATAGATTATTTGCATTTTTACCCTCATGAATCATTCAATGGCAGCAAAAATATATTAGGTATTGATTTTAGCACACTGAAGGAAAATGTTACTGATCCAGAAAACAGGTTAATAAGCTCAATTACAAAGTTTTAGCCAAGTATATTATTCATTTGAAATGTTCCAAAAAGGTGGTAAGACAAACACACACACTAATTTAATATTTCTCTATGTGCCTGTATTAAAATTCAGGCATTCCAAGAACTAAATCCTACATTTAGACTATGACTGGGAAAAAAATGGTTGCCTACAAAGTCCAGGTTATAGTAGTAATGCAAACTATCTTCAACTTTGTGCAGAAAACATTGTTCAAATGGTGCTTAGACTGAATCAAAGATGAAGTTAATTGTGGCTCATGAAAGCTTATACATCCTACAATTCAATTAGTCTACAAGTGGCACTTTTACCCTGCCTTTTGCCCGACTTCAGTCTAACAGGGCTAAGTACTTCTCACAAACTGGACTATGTTCTCTTTAGTTCAAAAACAAAAAAACACTGCTTGGGACAAAGGCAATCCCTGTGTTCTTAGAAAAAATAGTTGGTGGCCATCCTGGCTTCACTGAAGTTTGAATTTTGTCACCGACTCTAATGGAACCAGTATTTTCACCCCGTGTTCCCTTGAAACATAAGAATTTTCTTAAAAGGTCTACCCCAGCAAGACTGGCCAGTACCAAGTGTTTCAGAGATCGCAAAAAACTCCAAAACCCAAAAATACCATAATTGACAATTTTTGAATAACTTGCATATAACCATATATGGGAAATTTCTTCCCAGTAAGTTAGTGGATGCCATACGCTTTGATTACTGGAAAGTTGCTGCCTTTATAAATGCTCTCTTCTCTAATGGGACCATTGTTCTCCATGTAAATGATTTTTACAACTACTGAGTACTTGACACTATTGATATCCTGTAGCAACAAACACAATGGATAACTTTTAAAAAACAAAACAAAGTGTTTCCTTAAGTTACACATTGATTTACTTTTTCCTTACAAATCCCCTTGGTCTTGTATGAGAAAAGTTGTGTGGAAATTATCAGTTTATTCTACACTAATCAGTGGTTTGTAAAGTTCAACCATATTCTAAATTTCTTCTTACATTATATCTGTGTTTCTTATCTAATCATTTTGGCTATGTCTCCAGGTCTTTTTCTATTTCTGCCACATGGGAATGGAGTGACTAGATCTGAATACTGCTGTCAAAATAAGTGTAACAATGGTTTATAACAAATTTGATATTATTCCTTTTATGTTGAAACACTTTTTTTTCCCATGACCACTCCCCTGAACTGAGCAGTTGTGGAATCATCTGCAGTAACATCAAATTTTTTCCCAAATTTCAGTAAGAACCCAGTGTACAAGTAGTCCAAATTATTCTTTCTAATGTCCATGACTTTACGTGTGTTACCCATAAATTCCCACTGCATTATGCAGAGAACTCACAACTGCATTGAGCAACTGCTTATCTGCCCCAAAGGATTGTTACTAATAGCATTATTTTTGTGCTTGAGACCCTGTAATGAACCAAAACCCCACATACAAGGTACTGTAAAAAGGGGCTAGGGACAGACATTCAAAAAGCTGGAGCCTGAACTGATTCAACCTTTGCAGGTTAGTCTAAGCTGTCTAGGCTGAACCAGTTTGTAACAGGACAAACTTTCTCTCTGGACTGTCAATGCAGTTGATCAGGCCAGGCACCATGGGGTCGCCAAAGCACACCCTTGACTGCAGGGATGCTACACTGGGGGGCATGGCCAGTCTGGGCTGAACTGGCCATTGAGGGGTTTAATTCCCCCCTCTATTGCACCAGCAGGGACTCAAGTGGGGTCTGCCAGGCACTCCCTCCTCGCTGCTGCAGCAGCGGGGCACCATAGCTCCTGAGGCGGAGCGGGGCAGACAGGAGACTTAATCTGTCCTCTTCCCCAACTGGCAGCCAAGTCTGCCTGCCCGGGAATAGGCCCCCTGCTGTCCCCTCCACTGGATGACGGAGGGAGGAGGAATAACCCCTGCCCCTGACTCCCCACCCCAAAGTACCCTGCCGGCCAACCGGCGTCTATCTGTACACCCTCACCACAGCTGCAGCAGGAGTGGTCAGGGCCCTTGCTGGGGGCAACAGCCCGTGTCATAATGTGGGGGAGCATAAGCCCCTTCCCGGAGGGGATGCTGTGGGGTCAGCAGACCTGTGGCAGGTTGCACATGGCAGCACTAGGGTCCTGAGCAGGCCAGAGCCCTGAAGCCTCATGCAGCAGTGCCGCACTCCACAGAGCAGCCCCCACCAAGAAGGGGCTAGCAGTCCGGGAAGCTGTGATGAGCACCACTCACCACTCCAGCTGCTGGGCAGGGCTGGGGGCCCAGCCCCCGCCACTCAGTCTGTACTCAGGGCAAGCCTCCTCCCAGCAAAAGGGGGCTTGTTCAGCTGCTGGCCCCAAGCCCAGGCCAAGTGGTGGCTGCAGCTAGGCCAGGCAGACTTCATGAGACTGCAGGGTCTGCCCGGCAGCCACCGCCGCTTTGTACTAGGGGCCAGCCCCCTTATTTAACCACTGGCCTTGAGCACAAGTTGACAGGTTGCAGCTGGGCTGAGCAGACCCCACTGCGGTGCCAGCAACATCTGCTGGCAGGGGTCTTACCCCAAGCACAGAGGAAGGGGCTTATTCAGCGGCTGGCACTGCAGCAGGGTCTGCCCAGCCCAGCTGCAGCCACCACTCAGCTTGTGCTCAGGGCCAGCCGCTGAATAAGCCCTGTCTTAACGAGAGGGAGCTTTCCCCAAGCACAGACCGAGCGGCGGGGGCCAGGCCCTGTCGCCACCCAGCAGCTGGAGTGGCGAGCAGTAAGTGACCATAATGGGCAGCAGTCCCTTCCTGGCAGGGGCCACTCTGTGGAGTGCAGCAGTGTTACAGGGTCTTGTAGGGCTCTGACCTGCTCGGAATACTGGTGCTGCCACACGCAGCCCATCACAGCTCTGCTGGCCCCACAGTGAGGGGCTTGTGCTCCCTCACATTATGACAGGGGCTGCTGCCCGCCCACCCCCCCTCCCCACTGCAGCCATGGGGAGGGGGCACAGCCAGGCAGGGCCCCTGGGGGGGAGTGGGGCAGGAAGTGCAGCGGTGAGGGCAGGCAGGGTATAGGGGAGACTAACTCTCCTCCCTGTCCACCTCTTCCTCAGCAACCATGGTACCCCGCTACTGCAGCAGCAAGTGGGGAGCACACGGCAGACCCTGCTCGAATCCCTGCTGGTGGAATAGAGGGGGGAATTAAACCCCTCCCTGACCAGACCCCCCATCCCTGCCTGTCCCTGGCTCTGGCTGGGGAGCAGAGGGCTGGCACCAGTCAGCTGGGCAGGAGCAGAAAGCCCAGCCCAGAGAGCATGCTGGGATGCTGGGGGTTTCTGGTTTAACCTAAACCAGCAAGGAGGCTGGGACAGACATGGCATAAACTGGATTAAGCCAAATCAGTTATGGCTGATACTACATTAAACCAGGTTTATCTCAAACCAGTTTCAACCATTTTCAGACTGGTTTATGTGTACTGAATGTCTGTTCTGTTATAGGTTTAAACCAGTTTCTGATCACTTCAACCAGTTTATGTGTAATATCTGCCCCTAGCCAGGTAGAGCCAAAAAAAAGACTACCCGAATTCAAGACAAGCAATGGATCTAGAGAGCACAGAAAAACAATTAAACCAGACAACATAGGTCAGCATGATACACAATAGTATCGGCACGTCAGCATTCTAACCCTTGTCAAAATGGGAGTTAATTGTTTAACGTACTACAAAAAAAAAAAAAGTTTTAAGAAAGGATTTTAGAAAGTTTAAAAAGGAAAATGAGTTAGTTTTCTGGACATTTGCAAAAAGTTCCTCTCCAAAGGTACAAGGAAAAAGCACAGAGCTGTTTGCTTTGAAAATTACAATGTAAATAATAGAGGTTAGTGTGATGGATCAGTTGAAGACAGCAGTCAACATCTCAACAGAGAATGAACACTACTGAATAGGGACTAATCTGTGAAGGTCCTTAAAAATATAGTAGTTTATGTTGAATGTGATAGAAGAATGGTGTGATGTAAAGATGGTGACATGATGAAAGCACCAGGTTAGCAAAATCATTTTTGCAGCAGCATTCTACATAGATATGAGCAACTTAGTACATTTGTCAAGGCCAGATAGAAGGACACTGTGGTAAACCGAGATGTTAAGTGAGAGTTTTAACTTGCTAATCTTAGAGTTATTATGTAAAAAGAAAGAATTTGTAACTTAGACATAGTCTGGATGTAAGGAACTGAAAAAAGATCCCAGTGTAAGATGATGTCCAGGTTATGATGGGCCTGAGTGACAGGCAGATTGGTGGTACTGTCCACAGTAATAAAAGAAAGAAGGAAACAGGGTCATGGGTTTAGCAGATTAAGAGCTCTGCCTTGGCCATGCTGACCTTGAGATGTTAGCTAGAGATCCTCCAGGGAGATGTAAGACAGAGATCAAGATTTTAATTTGGGCAGGAGAGAGAGCTGTGAGCAAACAGTATAGAGAGAGTAGTAGCTGGAATTTCTGTACATGAGAAGATGATCTAAAAATAGTATACAGAGGAAGAAAAGAGTATGAAGGGCAGAGCTCTCCAAAATTCCCACAGGAATCTGGAGGGTGTGAGGAGGCAGATCCTCTGAAGAACAGTGAAAGAGTCATTACAAACGTAGGAGAGGATGAAAGAGCAATCCATGGACTTTCCCTGCCTGGCTCTTGAGTCTGTCGTTCCAAGTGCCCAACATACACACATGGTTATTGGTGGAAACAATACAGAAATGCAGACTGTGGTTTCCTCATTATACGGATGATTTCCAGCTTCATTAGCCCAAAGAGTGCAATTTAGGCACTTATCCCAAATGAGGTTGGTAAATACATGTGGTTTGAGAGAAGCAACTGAAGGACCTGGTAACTATGCAAGCTCTTTTGATTTAGGCATGTCCATAACTATAACTCAAAGTGTTCATATTAGCAGACTCTTTCTGGGTATCAAGTGAGCAAGTTATGATATTATTGCTAGTGTATGTGGACTCATCAAAATTAAATAAGTGTTTCACACAAAGAGCATAATACTAGAAGATAATCTATGAGCTACATCTTAAGATCACTTGAATGCTTCAGACAGTTAAGAATATGGCTTCCCACTTAAACAGTATTTCCTGCTCAAAGCACATTATGCTTGTAGCTCTATAATCTATACTGGCTTCAAGTCAGTTCCCACATGTCATTGAGGATGTTGATTTAACCTATAATGAAAAACAGCTTTGAGTCCTGGCTATACAAGATGCCATCTCCCTCAGTCCATATAATAGCACAGCAACTCAGATCAGTCAAGGTAACTAAGCAAACAGTATCCAATTTGAGTAAGAGGATGATAAAGAAGATTCAAGTTTATTGTCTCCAGCTGGTCAGTCAGAGCTAGAAATGAAACTTTGTGGCAGAGCAAATAAATATTTCCCTTGATGACTGGATTCTCTCTTGCGAAGAATGGGGATTTTTATGGATGGTGGTTAGTGATGTTTACCATAGTAAAAAGTGGGTGAGTGTCAACTAAGGTCATGTGCAAGCATTACATTTTTTACTGGGAAAATTGCAGCTCTCTCAGCAGAAACCACAAGTGTACAGGCATTCACACAGTTTCTCCCAGAATAAAAATAGCAGTTTGAGAGAAAAATACAGGTTTCCCTCGCTTTATGTGGGTTCTGCATGTGTAAATTCACTCTTATGCAATGATCCTTGTTATACCAAAAAATTCGTTATATGCAAGGTAAATTCACTCTTATGCAACTGGTGTGGTGGAAGCCCGCAGTCAGCTGCTTAATGCGGTGCATTGTGGGAGTGACGTGCACCAAAATATAGTCTCCTGTGTGGATCTGTGCTCCTTGCTCGTTGCCTGTGATGTTTCTGTAGTTGCCATCCCCGCATTAACCACCACCCTGTGCTTGTGTACTGTCTGCTGTTGGCGAGTACCCAAATTGTCTTGTAAAAGTGATAGAAATGGGTCTGGGGGTCAGTACAGTCAACATCTTGGAACGTATCCCTATATGTTACATTGTAAAGTGTGCTCCCTTTATGTGAATTTGAGTTATGTGCCACTTTCCAGAAATGCATGTACAGCATAAAGCAACAGAAACCTGTAACTCATCTCTCATCACACAGGGGTCACTCCCCAAAGAAGCTGTCCCAAGTAAATGAACACCTGTACACTTCCCCCATCCTGGACTCCTCCAGCAGACTAGGAAGAGTTGAGAAGCAGGGAAATGCTCCCTATACCTTCCCAAGACTGATATCACCCCACTCTAGGGAAGGTGAGGGGAGCCCCTGCTACTAGAGGTACGTAGAAAAAACATATAAAGCTGTCTCTATGTGCGAGTCTCAGAATCTTTCCAAATCTCTCCAAATCAATTTGGAGGGTTTCAATTCGATTTGGAGAGATTAAAGGGTCTTCTGATTCAATTCAGAGATTCAGCCACCAAATCGGGCCAAATCTCTGCCAAATTGAATCAGGGATCGAAGCTTCACACAGCCCTACTGCTTACTCTGGTGTAAGGAGCAGGCTGCGGCTTTGACCTACTGCTCCAATTCCCCCTGGGGGCAGAAGAACTGGAACAGCAGCTGTTCCCTGTGCTTTCCCAGGTCAGAATCATCACAATCTGAGAAAGCTGAGAGAAGTAGGGGAAAGGGAATAGTAGCAGGAAAATGTCCACTGCTAGAAATGAATGCCTATTCATGGCCTAAGATTGATTAGACCAGGGCTGTCAAGCTCATCTGGCCTCACAGGCCAGAGAAGTTGTACAAGGGCTGGTCCACAGGCTGGGTGACTGGTATGGGGCCATCCTTGCAGATCCCATCCCCATACCTGCCCTCCCCCATACAGCACCCACTCCAAAATGGATTAAAAAGAAGGATTTTTTTAATGACCATTTCTTCAGTGAAAGTTGTGGTTTTGGTTTTTTTTAATAAAATTAAGCAAAAAAGATTTGCAGAATATGGTTAAACACACAGATATGGCATACATTCATGTTGTCTATTTTTTCATGCCCATAAAAAACTTTAATATACTGGATAATAAGGCGTATTTCAAGAAATCAGTGCATATTTCAAAGAAATAGTCCATACATGCAAACTGTTTCCACAATATACACATATATTATAAACAGACAGATAATAAAAGTCTCTGCTATACTTTTAAATAATCTCTGTTATGCTTTTGAATAGGACAAAGAAAAATGGCTTAATTCATACATGTGTATATATATTCCAAGTTAACAGCCTTAAAGTGACATATGACAGATGACCTTTTTTGCAAGCGTACACAGTAACTATCAGCAACTACTAATTTACAGATGCATGTGACTCTTAAATATAATCCCTTCTAGGTTTGATGGGCATGATGTTTTTGTGGTCTTTGATTTTTCATATGTATTGAATTGGAAGCATTCTAGAATTTGTGCATTTCTTTAGAAATTAGGGCTGGAAGGGACCTCAGAAGATCATCGAGTCCAGCCCCGCGCCCAAAGGGCAGGAAGTCAGCTGAGGTCATAGGATCCCAGCAAGATAAGCATCCAATTTGCTCTTGAAGGTGTTCAGAGTAGGTGCTTGAACCACCTCCAATGTCAGGCTGTTCCAGACCTTGGGGGCTTCGACAGGAAAGAAATTCTTCCTTATGTCCAGCCTGAAACAGTCTCGCAGTAGTTTATAACCGTTCGACCTTGTCATCCCTTGGGGCGCTCTGGTGAACAAATGTTCCCCCAGATCCTGGTGGTCACCCCTGATAAAGTTATAGGTGGCCATCAGATCTCCCCCGAGCCTGTGCTTTTCCAAGCTAAAAAGCCCTATGGCTCTCAGCCTGTCGTCGTAAGGTCTGTTTTCCTGACCTCTGATCATGAGTGTGGCTCTTCTCTGGACTCTGAGTTCTGTCAAGTCAAAGGTTTAATTTAATGAAAAACTGATTAAAAAAAACAACTTCTAACCTTAAGAATGCTGTCTTAAGGTTAGTATGTTACTAACAGTCTGTGCCTACCAAATCTAATTAAGGACTACTGAGTAATTGATGCTAAAAAGCAAGTTTTCAAAGTTATGCATTCTGAAATATTAATATGCTATCATATTCTTTTGCAAGTATCAATATACAGAGGCTCACTTTAATAAAGTTCCTCAAAAATCTTGTGTTGCTTCTTAACATGGTCAACATAGAGATAGGTAGTGTTGGAGTGATCATGTAATGGTCCAGGAAATATGTGAGAAGCAAATTCTGTAAGTGATATATTTTATTGGACCAACTGCATGTTTGGTATAGACAAAGACAAGCTTTGGGGTATTACAGCTGATCCAATAAAAGATACTACCCCACAAAAATTCTTGCCTCCAACACAGCACAGGAACAGCCATCCTTATAAAATCAGACCAATAGTCCATCCAATCCAGGATGACAACTCCAGCAACAGTAACTTGAGATGAATAATAATCTATCCGCAAGGGAAGTTTATTTTCTAACGACATGCAATTAGGGGGTTGTTTATGTGACAAAACTTAAGAATTTTATATTCTCATTATAAATATAATTGTATTAGGATAAAAATAAATCCTTATTAAACTCTTGGCTTCAGTGATATCTAGTGACAAGTTGTACTAATTACTTCTGCATTGCTTTAGAAGCATTTCCTTTTCTCACTTTTAAATGTGTTGCCTATCAATTTCACTGAATGTCCTCTTGTACCCCTATTACAAGATAAGAAACAGAGCACCCAATATAATTTCTTTATATCATTCATTATTTTGCATTTCTGTCATGCCACTCCTTATCGTTAATGGTTTCTGTGACATTTTTAATTTGGACACAAATGATAATGTTAGAGACTGTCTTTACCTAAATTTATTAACTGATCAGTTAGTTCAGAAAACCTGAATGACACCACTGTGCTAAGCCTTTAGTTGTTGCTGGTGCTAGAATATCCTTTCATTTAATCCCAAAACCTAAAACATAGATTAGTTAAAAATACAGGGCATGTGTATACCAAATCATCATATAACAACCTGGAATTTACAATGCACAATACTGAAGAAAACAATTCAGGTCATGATTGTAAAACAGGATTATTTGTGCTGATTTACAGAAAGAAAATCTGGAGAAAGTCATTCAATGAACAAAATCTTAACAGAATTGAGTCAAAATAAGTTAATTCTGAGTAAATGCAAAATGAGTCTGATTCTTTGAATTTGGTTTAAAAAAAAATCAACATGAATAAAAGGAACGATTTCTTAAAAGAGCTTTCAGTCTCAACTTCTTTATCAGAATCTGGAACTACTAACAGACAACGTACAGGCTCTACTTTGATGCTCAAGAGCGATTTCTTTTTTGACAATAAAACTACTTCTGTAAAACATATGGCAGTCAACAGTTTGAGTCTTTTCACCTTTACATTTCTGAAGCCACGGCTTTCTTTCACTCCTAGAAAGACCGAAGTTTAAGTTTAAACTGCAAAGGGCTCTTCTATCTATCCTATTTCTATATAGTCAAAAAGGAGCAAATTACTTCATAAAGTACAATCATATAAATAAGAAAACTCTGCCTATTAGCAGTCTCTATCTGTACTGGGAGACCTTGCTAGTTACTATATTAATATTTACTGATAAAGGCTTAAACCCTTTTATATAAATAAATCTGTTCTATGCTCTTCTAAAGCAAAATAGATTAATAGTATAGTTTTCTACTGTAATACATATTTGGTTGCCTAATCTTAAAAAAATTAAGAGGTCTTAATGGGTAACTGACATTTAAGCTCAAGGGAGCTTAAGTCATTTAGAATCAAAAGCACTATCATTTTTATAATCTTAAGCAAAATATCTCACTCAAAGGGGTATTATTTTTTACAGATAAATTGGGTATTTAGTACTTTCCATTGCAGAACCTAGGCCAACAAGCATCCTTCTGCAGCATTAATCCCACAGAAAATGCAACCAACCACCACACTGACATTTGTTACCCATTTGTGATTGTGTGCAGAAACACTCATCCTGTGCATTAAGGCTAGGGACAGAAATTACACACAAGTGACTGGAAACCAGTTCAGTTCTGTAACACAACAGAAGTCCAGTGCACATAAACCACTTTCAAAATAGCCAAAACCAGTTTAAGACAAACCTGGATGGATGTAGCATTAGACTTGACTGATTTAACTATGAAACTAAACTATGAAACTCTTGTCCCAGATTCCCTTCAGATTCAGGTCAACTCACAGTCCCCCAATACCACATGATGCTTTGCATCTCCCCTACAGACTCCCCTCCTCCCCACAAGGTGAGTGGTTTAACCTTGGCCCAAGCTGCCTGCTCCAGCAAAGCAGGGGAGGTGTGCTCTAGCACTTCCCATCTTCCGGTCTGAGCCACTGCAGACACATGGCTGCATTTCTGGAATCAAAAGTGATTATCTGTTCACTTGCTTATCAGTTCAATCTACACTTAGACTAATCTGAGAAAACTGAATAGATTCAACCTTGGTCTTTTTGACTGTCTGTACTTAGCCAAAGAGCTTCCCAGTCCCCAGGACACATTTCGGTGGGGACCAGGGAGTTCCCCACTCTCCAACTGCACACAATCCATTGAAGAATGGACATGCATGCAGCCAAGCCAGGGAGGAAGGAGGTCACCAATGCCCAGCTGTACACTTCCCACAATGAGAGCTTCCACGCTCGTGTGCATGCAGCTGGGGAGCCCCTCTATCCCCAACTGCCCCTCTGCAAACTTGATATTGGGTGCACTGCATGGTTTTAAATGTCCCTGCATGGGAGGAGCCTATCAGCTCCTCACACGGAAGCAGTTAACACCACAGTGTGCAGCCTAATGCACACATTCAAATTAAAGCATGATACAAACCAGCCACAAAGATGTTCCACATTTCAATGTAGGACATCTTTGTGGCTGCTTTGCTATTTTATTGCTCCATAAATTGCCTGAGGGTATGACATTTTGTAATTTATGGTGCAATTAGTACATTAATAATGCCATAACTGTAAATGTGCTAGGGCCCTGAGACACTGTGGGTCAGGGAATTGACAAGCAACGTATGATTCCCTCTTTTGTTCTACTGTAAATGGTAAGCATACCCAGAAAGGTTTGCTAAATTTTTGGATTAAGTTCCACAAAACTTTTACTTAAAAACTTATCTGCTGATTACTTTTAGTAAACCTTGTTAATAAACTGTTTGATTAATGGACTGTTGCTTGGATAATTTATCACAAACTTCTAAAAGAAAGAAAGCAAAGGATGGATAAAGCCAAATCCCTCCCTCTTCCTCAATCAAAAAATGCACAAAAGTGCCCCCCAAAGATGTGTCACAATAAAGAGGACAATGCCATTAAAAAGTGATAGTTCCTAGCGCTCTGCTGTCAAAAAAAAATGCATATACTGAATCTAATTCACATCAAAAGGTACAAAACCCTGGCCTGACTGAAGTCAGTGGCAAAACTCTCACTGGTTTCAGACAGACTAGGATTTCACCCAAAGTCTCTCCATTTAAAAAGCTTTCAAATAGCAGCCTGAAGCACAGAAAATAAATTTTCAACACTGAGTTTCAGACTAGAGGTGGCTCATCACTCTTTCAAATCAAACCCTTTTAAGATTCCACATTGGCTAAAGCATCCAGAAATCAGTATTCCCATTTGAAAATCTTGATCCTTGACACCAAGCATAATACAGTGTTAAAAAGAAAAAATATACATGAGAAAAATACAACAAGCTTTACACAAAGAATATTTGTTCTAGCTATTGCTTTAATATATACATTTTACGTGTTTTGTGATGAATCTCAGATTCAAAACACAGGATTATATACAAGGCATAATAGTGAAATAAAATTACTTCCCAGTAGCTAAAGTACCTTGAGATGGGTTACTGACTTAGTTAAGTCTCCATCTGGGCAGAGGTGAAGCACAGCAGCTCCACACCTGGGGCAGCTGTAATGTACAGGGCAGTGCCACCTGCCATAGTGCCAACAGAGGTGGTATAATCAGTCGCTGCTATAACTCTGGCTATTCCTCTCACACCCCACCCCCTCCCAATTACATTATTCCACCTAGGTAAACTTAGTGTGAGGCTTCAATTGGAGACTTTTTGCCTTAGCAGTACTGTAACAGGGAACCCTAGTCCTGTCACCAGAAGGCAGGTCAGTCCCTTTAAAACCAGAACTTTCTGGGCACAGCCTGCTGGCAGGGTAAGGGTTGGGCCAGCTAGTCAGGTGACCAGAAGGGGCAGGCCAGAACTATAAAAACCCTGGGCTTGGCAGCAACAGCCAAAGGGAAAGGAGGCTGCGTGTGAGAGCTCCACAGAGAGGCTTGGCTGCTGGTCCGACTGTTGTGAGAAGGGAACTGCTGCTGATCCTCACAGAAGCGGTGGCAGCGCCACAGGGAGGAGCATCACAGGCAACAGGGAAGCACCAAGCCATGAAGAAAATGAAAGCTGACATGCTGCCTTTAATTTCTATTTTTTTGTGGTTACAACCAAGTGACTGACTCTGTGTGTGTGTGTGTGTGTGTGTGTGTGTGTGTGTGTATTTGTTGCTGTTGATTGATAGACTGGTGGTTTGCGGACAACGCTGTAGCAAAGGAGGCAGCTTCATTAGCACCTTGGGCACAGTCATAGAAGGTCAAGGGGGCCTGGTGCACCAATGTGTGCAGTTGCATACTTTTGGGCTGCAGTCATAGAAGGTCAAGGAGGCCTGGTGCACCAATGTGTGCAGTTGCATACTTTTGGGCTGCAGTCATAGAAGGTCAAGGGGGCCTGATGCACCAATGTGTGCAGTTGCATACTTTTGGGC
>NW_017728911.1:3189704-3200370 GCF_001723895.1 Crocodylus porosus | reverse complement strand
ATACTTTTGGGCTGCAGTCATAGAAGGTCAAGGGGGCCTGATGCACCAATGTGTGCAGTTGCATACTTTTGGGCTGCAGTCATAGAAGGTCAAGGAGGCCTGGTGCACCAATGTGTGCAGTTGCATACTTTTGGACTGGGCCAGTGGGGGTTCAGGGCCACTGCCCAGCCTTGAACTTGCAGCCCTCTGGCTACAAGACTAGTGGACAGGCCTCTAGGCCAGAGAGCCTGTGTTCCACAAAGTAGGCAAAAGGAAAGCCATGAGCCCCAAGATTAAGGAGCTACAGCCTCAAAGTCAAACCCTACATGGAGGGTTTAGAGTGGCAGGCCTAGCTAGAGAAAGACAGGGGGGCAAGCCCTGTGGTGGCTGAGAACCCCAACACGGTAATAAGATAGGCAGTCTCCCACTTGTAAGATCATCTGTATAATATTTCCAACAAGACATGACAGGTAAGTAAAAGTGGGATACAAGAAGCATTAAGGGACTTCAAGGTCACCCTTCATAGGCTACAGACAGCAAGCAAAAGAAGAAAAAAACCACTGAGGAGACCAACCTGTTACAAGTACTGAAAGGGCACAACCTAGGCTCCACCCATTCTTGTGTCTAGGAGATATAACTCCCAGCTACAGAATTTTAAAACTGCACGGTTTCAAGGACAAGAACAATGAAAACAGGATACAAGCACATATGTATGCAGGAATCTCAAAGAATATGGATTACTGGTAAGTAACTCTTTTTTTCCACTTGTGTAATTGTGCACAAACGTTCTTGTAGAACATGATTCCAAAGCAGTGTTAACACACATCAGGGAAGGTTTTGGAGATCCCTAGGAAAATGACAATGGAAGAACCACACTACCAAACACTGCATCTGTCCCAGAGGCTTGATGAAGGTATAATTTAAACTAGGGATGGGCAAAATACAGCCTGCAGGATGGATCCAGCCCACCAGGCAATTTCATCTGCCCCACAGGCACCCAGCAATTAATTGTACCCTGCCCAGCCCACATGCTTCACTCCTATCCTCCTGAGCAGGAAGGCCCTGACCCTGGCCAGCATGCACAGCTTCCAGATGGGGACACTGCTGCCACTGCTGCAGCCGCCAGGGGATTTGCTTGGCTTCTCTGGTCTCCAACAGGTTTTCCTCATGTTCCTGCTGCAGTGCTTCCTCCAAGCACCAGGTAGGGAAGCTGCAGCTGGGTGGGAGTGTGGGGTTGGGGCTGACAGAAATATGGAGCCTAGGGCCCACCCAGCAGGGTGGTGGCAGCATGGAGCTCGGGTGGGCAGGTTGTGGGTGTGGGGTTTCTGGGGTGTGAGAGAGGATGAGGGGGTGTGAGGCTTCCCCTCCACCATGATATACAGCTCTTGTTGGCGGCAGCAGCAGCAGCCAACACCATGCCCTCAGGGTGCTCATGGCCCACACAGGTGCAGCCACCAGGCAGTGCATGGCTCTAGCCAGTTCCAAGAGCCGCACGTGGTGGCAAGTGGAGCCAGGTCAGCCCATCTCTATCGCAAAGGGCTCACGTGCAGCTCCTGGCCCTCGCACACCAGGGAGGGAAGCCCCATGCAATGGAGCCAGTGGCCTTCTCTGCTGCCACATGCAGCTCCTGGGACTCTGCCAGGAAGCAGGGAACGGAGCTCCCTGCCACTTCCAGTGGAGTCCCTTGAGCTGCACATGGAGGCAGGGAAGGCTGCCAGCTCCATTGCACAGGGCTTCCCCCACCCCCACGGTGTGCTAGTGCCTGCACACAAGCAGGAGAACTGCATGTGAGCCCTGCACGATAGAGGTGGGCTGGCCTGGCTCCACTCCTTACCTCCATGTGCAGCTCCTGGAACTTGCTGGAGCTGCAGGCCACAAGTACTCTGAGGGCCCACCATCTCCTGCTGCTGGGCAGGATTATGCATCATGTAGGGGTCCTCACACCCTTCACCTTCCCCACAAACCCCATACCCCTCCCACATATAAATACCCACAACCCCACACAGCCACACCCCCTCACAAACCCCACATACACTTACTCCCCCAACCATACCCCACATGCTCCCTCCCCACAATATACAAGAGTAAGCCTTTATTTTTCAGCTATTCTGCAATCACCTCTATACACATTACATAAACGCACACAAAATTGGACAAAAATATTTTTTTAAACAAAATTAAAATACATTACAGTAGATGTTTGACTTACAGTATACGATCTGTTTTTTTCCTAGTTCCAAGATGGCAAACCCTCCCTCACAAAAGAAGTACTTCCAGGGGAAAGGGAAGGGACTTTCAATGGAAAAGACCAGAGGTTAGGGGGTGGGACAACCAAAGGGCAGGACATCTGTCAAGGGCCAGAGCTACTATTGTGGCACTCAACAACTCACCAAAACCCATTAAACCACATAATTGTCCACCCCTGGGTTAAACTGTAGGTGGCTGCCTCACAAATGTTACCAATGAAGTATTTGTATAGAGAGACTATGAAAGTGGTCTGGGCTCTGTTAGGTAGGATCCACATCACAGTGAGAAGCTTTACCTTAACAGTCTCACAGGATAGGCTTTACAAAAGCCTGATGATACCCAGCTGGACATTCTTTGGGCTGCTACCACTGTGCATAAAATGATGCGGGCAGAGAGCCACTTCTCCTTCTAAAGCATGCAAGGTATCAGAGCTGTGTGATAGAAGGCATATAGGAGGTCTCCTGACTAGTAGATTAGGAATATGTCAGAAAGAGGAGTCCAGACTGAGGTCTACCCTGGAAAAATGGACTGCACAACTTGTGACCATTCTTGCAAAGAAGCTTATCCTCAGGAAACTCCAGCTTGTGAATACTGACCAGAGGATTGAGTCCTGGCAAATCTGAGGTGAAGCTTGCCCAGCAGCATTACAAAAGTGCAGGCAGTGATGTACCTCAGTAAATGGAAGCAATTTGCATGGGAAGTCATTGTTATTGCAGAGTACAGTATGGCTTCAATGAAGTCTACTTTTTGCACCGGGACTAAATTTGACTTCTGAAAATAAGCAAAACCCAGAAAGTGAGAGAGATATAGCAATTCAGAGGCTTCCTAATACATGCCTGGAGAAAGACTTGTTTAGAAGCCAATCATCAAGGTATGGATACAGCACTACTTCATGCTTTGAGTAGGGATGTACCAATAGAGATTTTTTAGGGCCGATACCAATGGCCAATTTTTAAGGAGCTATAATCAGCTGATACCAATCTAATTCTGATATACATCGGGCAGCTTGGAGACCAGTGTTGGGCTGGTAAGTCTGGTGCAGGGAGGGAAGGGGCATGACAGGGGGCAGACAGAGGCCTCCATGGTGAAGGAGGGAGTGGGGCTGGGGCAGGTGCTGCTCAGCCAAGGTTGGTGCAGGAAAGAGCCGCTAGCAGCTTGTCCATGGGATACCAGGGGCAGGAGGAGGGGTGGCTCCCACTGCTGCGTGCATCCCAAGAGGGCATGGGGGGGTGCCCCCAGATCTGTGAGCAGGGCAAGGGCAGGCTACCACTGTGGGCTCAGGCCAGGGTGGCACTGAGCTCTTCCCATCAGGGAGGCTGGGCCAGGCTGTGCTTGGGGCAGGCAGGCACAGCCCTGGGAGTGGGTTTGAGGAGGGGGGAGGGGCTGCAGCCACCCCAAATTCACCATAGTCCCCCTCCCAGCACCACTGCTGTGTGCCCTGACCACAGCCAGGCTTCAAGTCAACATGGTGGGCATGGACGTGAGCCAACAAAACACTACATCTTCACCCAGGCAGCTGAGAAGAAAATGAGGAGAGAAATTGTATGTTGCTATTTATCCCCTTGATGTAAAGCTATGAGAAGGGGCAGGCCTAGGGTCCATGTGACAGGTACTACTAAGGCAAAAAGTCTCCAAAGATTCAGGGCATGAGCACTTCCATAGTAAGGCTACAGGGGTGAACAGTATCCTTATAAGAGAAAGTCCACTTTTGTTTGTATGTACACATGATGAGGTAAATAAAGCTTGCAAGCAGTAGAGAATGACAGACTGAGCTAGAACATTTGTGTTTTTTACCCGGAAATTGTCCAAATTGTTTCTTAGTTTCTACTGAGAGTTGACAGAAGTTGTATAAATGGTACTGCCACAAAAAGAGCCCTACTCAACCTTCCCAATCATCTATCACTGAACAGTAGCATACCATGAAATAAGGTATATTTTTAACTGATATATTTGTCAAGGCATGAATGAAAAAAAATTAGTTGCTTTCTTCATGAAAATGTAATGTTGCAAAAAACACTCATCACCAATATGTCATTTACTTTGAGTAGTTTAACACACATTAAGTACACTTCAGCTAAGTGTCTAAAAGCCTAAGACTGTCATTTTACAATTCAAAAGCACAATCTAATACTTCTCTATTCAAGAAAACCGGGAAGCAGAATAAATTTTTTTCACAGCGTTACACAATAGTGACTGAATAAAGAAAATGAACAGAAGAATGAGTTTTATCATCATGGTGAAATTGAATTTTTAGAGGTCTTTTTAAAATCTGTCTTAAACATTCCTTATATATAATGTGGTACATTTTAGCAAGTGAATATGAATACTAAGGTATTAATGCAATGCCATCCAATGAAAGCTCCTTTTCCCTTTAACCTAGAAGGGGTAGAGGATAGGTGGAGCTAATTTAATTTTAATTCTCCTGAGGACACAACATTTCAAGTTGCCTTACATCGTCAAACTTGTGCTCCAATATTCCATTGTAGGGTGGGAGAAAGAAAGGAACAAGGTTGTATTTCAGAGTTGGACCCTATCCCTTGCCCATCCCTTCCTGTAAATTGAGATTATCCAAAAAGCTAATACTTTTGATTTCTGAAAAACACAGGAATACCAGCATCTGGAGTGAGTGACCTGGCTACATTACAGACCATCTGAAATACCAGATTAATGAAATTCAACCTTCAGCTAAACAAAAGCTCATTAACCCTTCAGTGTGTCATTAGTACTGTAGCCTGCATGGGAATCTTTGGTGTAAATAATTTTATCTGAAAACAGAACTTCCCATGAAAGCCAAGATGCTCCTGTTTATTGGACCAGCCAGTTGGAACACTCCCTAAAAACTGTTTGCATTTATTATTTAAAAAAAAAAAAAACAGGCTTCAAAAATACACAGAATATAAAAACAGTTGTTACTTTACCTCACTTTATCAAAGGAGAAGATATGCTGCTATTCAACAAGATACAGAGGTATCATTGTACTGTCAATGTAATACAGCCTGGACAGAGCAAAACATCCACAAGACACCAGAGAAGGTCTAGATCTAGGAAGTCAGAAAATCTAAGCTCCAAGCAGAAAGCATTACATTTGAAAGCATAGTTTAGTGAGTAAATTGCATGTTAAAAGTGTGTTTGGATCCAGAGTCCGCCAACTGAAATTCACATAAGTTTACAGCTGGAAAGGACGTCATGAGATCACTGGGTCCAGCCCTCCTGCTCTAGGAAGGGAAGACTGCTGGGGTCAAATAACCCCAACAAGGTGTGTGTGCAGTCTCATTCTGAAGATCTTCAAAGTAGGTGCCTGCACCACCCTCGCTGGGAATCTATTCCAGAGTCTGGTCAAGTGAACGGTGAAGAAGTCTTTCCTTACATCCAGTCTGAACCCTTCTTCTAGAAGTTTATGACCATTGCTCCCAATTTTCTCCTGGGGCACTTTGGTGAATAGTTGTTCACCTACCCCCTAATATGTTTGTAAGCTGCCACCAAATCCCCCTGAAGTCTTCTTTTCAAGGCTGAATAGTCCCACATCTGTCAGTCTTTCCTCATATGGTTTGCTCTTCAGGCTTCTAATCATATAAGTGGCTCTTCCTGGACTCTCTCAAGCTTCTCCACATCCTTCTGGAACTGCGGCACCCAAAATTGGATGCAGTACTCCAGCTGTGGCCTCAGCAATGCCAAGTAGAGTGGGAGAATAACTCCCTTAGTTCTGCTTGAGAAACATCGGTTGGTGCATGCCAACATATCTTCTCTGCTAACTGTGGCACCACACTGGTGGTTCATACTTATTTTATGGTCAATTATGACCTCCAGGTCCCTAAAGATAGTTTAAAGATATCAACACGGACTAGATGATCTGCTCAGGTCCCTTCCGGCCCTAGAAACTATGAAACAAGCTGCTTTCTTCTTTCTTGCTTTGCTTCCATCCTCTAGATCAAAGCTGCTTCACGTTGAGCTGCACCCAGTGCCAGATGATCAATTCAAATCGTACGGGATTCTGCACACTCCTCCTAGCTTTCTACAGATATTAAATGACTTCACATCATTTTGGCACACATTGTGGTACCACCATAGAGGGTTGACCCCACTTTCTAGAGACATCTCAAATCTTTCTATACAAAATATTCTAGAGGATATGCTCTTCTCCCGTTCTCCTGACACGGCTGATCTATTATAACCTCCTGTTCTTGATGGTGGTTTGTAAATGCATCTGTCCTGTATGCTCCAGTACTTCTGTGTTTGGCATTCTGTCTTCCCACTTTAGTTTTAGAATCTTAAGTAGACATTTCATGTGGAAGCCGCTCAATCTCTTTGTGTGCTTAGCCTATGTAGTCCACATTTCTGAACCACAAAGCAGGGATGACAGCATGCAAGTCTCGTAGATTCACATCTTCACTTCGTTGATAGTTTGCTCTTATTCCATCCATGTTTCTGTAACATCCCGAACTTAGCTGCTTTTCCAATTCTGTTAGACAGTTCAGTGTGAAGGTCAAAATTCCTGCTGACCGTAGAACCCAAGTAGCAAAAACCATTAATGACATCAAGAGATTTATCCTTCAGTGTGTCAGATACTGGTTCTTCTACCCCTTGGTACACTATCACAGTCTTCTTGAGACTAACTGATATTTAAAAAAAAAACAGCTGGGTGGTAACGGGTGGAGGAAGGAAAGCAAACACTTAAGTGTTGGCTTAAAGAAGAAAGTGTATGGCTGGAGAAAAGTAACTTTCTTTTGTAGCAAGGATGCATTTCAACAGCAAGTCTTCATTGTTGCGCAGAGAATCTCTCTCTACAGCAGCCTTTCTGGTTTTTTGGGAAGAGTTTCTTGGCCACAGTAGAAAAAAAGTGGGGGGAGGTGGCATTTTGATACAGTTGAAAGTTGCAGTAGCACCGGTAAGAACCTGAAACTGCATCAAGTTTTTGTCAACAAGAGATGAGTGGGCATAATTTCATTTAAGTGAAAGAAATTCTTAAGGATCTTTACTTAAGGATTCAATGAAGAACCTCAACTTGTTCAACAGTGTCTAAAAGAAGCTCCCTTGGAAGAAATGTGCATGTCAGACCCATAACTATATTTCCTCAGTCCTGGGCATGATGCGGAAAAGAACGTGAGGAGAATCAGATATTGTTACAAGAGCAAGAACAAGTGAATTCCCATGACAGGGAATTTTGTACAGAAAATAATTCTGTGGTGCAGCAAATAGTTCAACTTAATTAGTGTTGTTTACATTTTTAAAACACCCAAGGGAATTCCATACAAATATCTTCATTAAAAGAAATCTAAAGTTGCAAAGAGAAGCACTATAATCTCAGAAAATGCCAAAGTTAAACTTTTCAGGCATCTTAACTTGCCCTATATTTTTATGTTGTGAGGCTCCCAGCCTCATTCAGTTCATATGATGGACCATATTTACTGAACAAATCATTCTTGAACTTTTTTTTTTATCCTCTTCATTCAGCATATGGGTTTAGGTCTTACTTGCCACATACCTTCCAACTCCTACAACTAAGGAATTAATTTCCTTGTGCATTCCTCTAGGTTGCACTCATTGCAGTATCCAAATGCTTCACAAATATGAAGCAAATTATGTTTAACACATCCTTGCCATTCTGAACGGCTGTCATTGCTGAAGGCTGCCTCATACAAACGCATACAAACAAGCGAGCAAAATTAAGGTTATACAAGCAACAAATTATTTATCATAACATTTCAAGCACTTGATTTTGCAGCCTAAATAGTCTGGGCAGTCACATTTTTTAATCTAATAAACTTCATTAAATAAAAATGGTGAAAAAGGAAAAAGAGTAAAAGCAAATGCAATGACATGCAAATATAACAGCCCCTCTACCATACATCAGCATCAAGATTTGAAACCAAAGCCTTTAGCAGTATGGCAGTTTGAGTTAGTGTTAACTATATTAACTGCTAGGGGACTGTCACTTTAGACTGGGGTGGGCAATTATTTTGGGGAGAGGGTCGCTTACTGAGTTTCAGAAAGCCATCGAGGGCTGCAAGACAGGCAGCCCGGGGCAGATTAATATTACTTTTCTACATTTTTCTTAGGGGCCCTGCGGGCCAGATAGAATGGCCTCGCGGGCCACATCTGGCCCGCGAGCCGCATTTTGCCCTCCCCTGCTTTAGATCTTCATGTGTTTTGGAATAAATAGGTAGCTTGGCCAGCCTCATTTTAGAGGAGGGAGAATTATTCAGAACTCCTTCACTTTGTGGTGCTTTCAGAGATGGACATAAAACACTGAAACCATGTCCTCACTATCTAGGCAGGATACTTTTAGGACAGCCTGACCCAGATCTCTTATGTTGATGCTGCCATGGCATGAATTCAGTCCATTAGATTCAGTTCAGTAGATTACAATGCTCATGTTAAGCTATTATTTTGGTATTTTAGCAGAACTTTGGAAATGGCAATTTTCAAAAAATGAACCTTAATCTAATTTAGCAGAGCAAAGAAGCTCTTGTATTTGGGAATTTATCTGAAGGAAATTTTAAAGGCCTGATGCAAACCGTAAATATGTTAATAATTTTCAAAATAAATTACAGTAATATTTTGTAAAGGAAAGCATAACTTGTATATTTTGTAAAGGAATGCATTATTTCCCATAAACAGAGCCAACTACTTCCATATTGCAATTTAAAGCTATGCTAGCAGGGATAATTTATTTCCTCAAAACTCTTTCATTTGATATAAAGCCTGGATGTGATGGTTGAAAGTCAAAGGCATGTAACAAATGAGATAAATTGTACGGTATAAAGTACATGAAACTGGAGTTAATTCATTAAACAAGACTGATTAAATATTTAATGGTTTTCTTGCTTGTTGTGCACCATTCAGCGGCTGCATTGAATAAGAAACGGTTCTGAAAAAAACAGTATATCCTGACTTATTCTAAACCTTTGTAATACACATATATAAGGATGCATGGGTAACACTTACTGTTTTCCATAAAGACGGAACATGCCCATAACCATTTATTTCAACAGTCAAGTATCTTTATACAGATTTGCACACTGAACAATTCGATGAGCTACTCCTTATAGATGACTTAACACGCACATAACAAACTCCTGTTCCCTGACCCCACCAATTTTCTTTACTGTTCCACTTGCACAGAACTCATGCAACTAATCTTCCTTTAGGTTAACTACTGAGGATATTCTACCTCAAGGCTAGGGACAGATATTCAAAAAGCCTGAATCGATTCAATCTTTGCAGCTTAGTCTAACCTAGCTAGGCTGAATCTGTTTCTAATCAGACAGCCATTCTCACTGGACTGAGAAAATGCAGGTACATGCCTGCAGTGGCTCAGGCTAGAAGCCAAGGAGTGCTAGAGCAGCCTTCCCTTCCCTTCTATAGTGCTGAGCTGAAGGGGGCTGATTAAGGAGGGGTGTAAACCTCGACCCTGTCTGTACCATCCCAGGCTTTTCCCCACTCAAGGGGCTGCTCAAGGGGCAGGAGTGTTGCCAGTCCCAGCCCCCTGCTAGCACTCTGAAGCAAGGGGGGTGCAGTGCATGCATTTGTTGATGACACTGAGCTTTTCAATATCCCTCTCCCTGCTTCTTTATACTGTCTGCAGAAAACTGAAAGGGAAGCAAGCCAGCAGGAAGCTAGCTGATAACAGTGGTTATTACCTCATCAGCAAAACAACAGCCTCTCTCCATTAGTTCAAACTCTTCTTAAGTTGACCTGTTGATTAGCTCCAAAAAGTCCTCAGCAGCCACTGTTCTGTCTGCCTGTCCCAGTGAAATTGGACACACACACACACCTCTCTTGGCATTAGCTAGCATACCACATGCTTAGGGTCACTGGGGCTAGGGTCTGTACTGTGGGAAATGGGAGGGAGGAAAGGGGTGATCACTGCTTGAGCAGCAAGCAGTGAGGACCGGCGGGGCAGGAAGAATCCAGGCAGACCCTGATGTGCCTACAGTCTCTGCCATGGCTCCAGCCAGGGAGCACAGGGGAAGGGCCAGCCCTGCTGTAGAGCAGAGAGCTCTGCCCAGCCCAGAGAGTATGCTGGGATCCTGGAGGAGTCTGGTTTATCTTAAACTTAGCAAGGGGTCTGGGACAGACATTGCATAAACCAGTGTGAACCAAATCAGTCAAGTCTGATACTACATTCAACCAGGTTTATCTCAAACCAGTTCCACCCATTTTCACACTGGTTTATGTGCACTGAACATCTATACTGTTACAGGTTTAAACCAGTTTCTGATCACTTAAACCAATGTGTGTGTCATGTTTGACCCTAGTCCTAGAGACCATTAAGTATAACTCATTACATTTTGATGGAATGGGTCACTGCAAAGCAAGCTATTTCTAAGGCTAAGTACAGACAGTCAAAAAGCCTGAGGCTGAATCAATTCAATCTAGGCAGTTTCTTCTACGTTGTGTAGGTTGAACCAATAACTAACTGAACTGACATTCATTTTTC